>NW_022261982.1:3727485-3749985 GCF_002021735.2 Oncorhynchus kisutch | reverse complement strand
TGTATATAACCTGGGTAAATGTATATAACCTGGGTAGATGTATATAACCTGGGTAGATGTATATAACCTGGGTAGATGTATATAACCTGGGTAGAATGTTATAACCTGGGTAGATTGTATATAACCTGGGTAGATGTATATAACCTGGGTAGATGTATATAACCTGGGTAGATGTATATAACCTGGGTAGATGTATATAACCTGGGTAGATGTATATAACCTGGGTAGATGGTATATAACCTGGGTAGATGTTATATAACTGGGTAGATGTATATAACCTGGGTAGATGTATATAACCTGGGTAAATGTATATAACCTGGGTAAATGTATATAACCTGGGTAGATGTATATAACCTGGGTAGATGTATTAACCTGGGTAGATGTATATAACCTGGGTAGATTGTATATAACCTGGGTAGATGTATATAACCTGGGTAGATGTATATAACCTGGGTAGATGTATATAACCTGGTGCGTAAATGTATATAACCTGGGTAGATGTATATAAACCTGGGTAGATGTATATAACCTGGGTAGATGTATATAACCTGGGTAAATGTATATCCTGGTATGTATATAACCTGGGTAGATGTTAGATATAACCTGGGTAGATGTTAATTATAACCTGGGTAAGATGATATATAACCTGGGGTAAATGGTAATATAATAACCTGGGTTAGATGTAATAAACCTGGGTAGATGTATATAACACTGGGTAGATGTATATAACCTGGGTAGATGTATTATAACCTGGGTAGATGTATATAACCTGGTAGATGTATATAACCTGGGTAGATGTATATAACCTGGGTAGATGTAATAACCTGGGTAGATGTATATAACCTGGGTAGATGTATATAACCTGGGTAGATGTATATAACCTGGGTAGATGTATATAACCTGGGTAGATGTATATAACCTGGGTAGATGTATATAACCTGGGTAGATGTATAACCTGGGTAGATGTATATAACCTGGGTAGATGTAATATAACCTGGGTAGATGTATATAACCTGGGTAGATGTATATAACCTGGGTAGATGTATATAACCTGGGTAGATGTATATAACCTGGGTAATTGCAGGATAAATGCTTTGGTTATTGTTTGCCCTTTGGCTTCCATGATGCCCATTGATCAGTTGCTGTCCATTAGAAATGCAGCTGCCAGGCATGTCAGGACCTGTTGGTCTCACAGTGTGTGTGCAGCGTGTCATGGAGGAATACATCTGTTGACAGTGATGAATATTTCATTTTAATGAACTAAATGATCTATTATTTATTATCACGTTCTGGTTTGTTACATGCTTAGAAGAAGTCATGATGCTACTGTGGAATTGTAGGGATGGACCAGCTGGTTGAACCATTCAGACAGACACCACTGAACAAGTGTTCTACCATGCTTCTCCAGCCCTCCCCCTCAACAAAGACACCATGCAGCCAATCAGTAACAGTGAGAAGACTGTCCTCCCTCCAGACAATCTGCTATTTCTGTACCTGGTGCAGTTTATTAGTCTTATACTGGCCTCTTCCAGTGTACTGGTTTCTAGTGTTGAGGAGTTAACCTCATGGGATCTCCGTCCATGCTGGAAGTCTGGAAGTAATTATGTGTTGTAGCCCCACTCTCCTCCAGCCAGATCCCCAGCCCTCTCCCTTCCGTAGTCCCACTCTCCCCCAGCCGGATCCCCAGCCCTCTCCCTTCCGTAGTCCCACTCTCCCCCAGCCGGATCCCCAGCCCTCTCCCTTCCGTAGTCCCACTCTCCCTCAGCCGGATCCCCAGCCCTCTCCCTTCCGTAGCCCCACTCTCCCCCAGCCGGATCCCCAGCCCTCTCCCTTCCGTAGCCCCACTCTCCCCCAGCCGGATCCCCAGCCCTCTCCCTTCCATTGCTCCACACTCCCCCAGCCCTCTCCCTTCTATTGCTCCACACTCCCCAGCCCTCTCCCTTCTTTTGCTCCACACTCCCCAGCCCTCTCCCTTCCATTGCTCCACACTCCCCAGCCCTCTCTCTTCCATTGCTCCACACTCCCCCAGCCCTCTCCCTTCTATTGCTCCACACTCCCCAGCCCTCTCCCTTCCATTGCTCCACACTCCCCAGCCCTCTCGCTTCCATTGCTCCACACTCGTCAGCCCTCTCCCTTCCATTGTTCCACAATCCCCAGCCCTCTCCCTTTCTTGGCCCCACTCTCCCCCAGCCCAATCCCCAGCCCTCTCCCTGCTTTTGCCCCACGTTCCCACAGCCCATCCCCAGCCCTCTCCCTGCTTAAGCCCCAGGTCTGAAAACCTTTAGCCTCTATGCTTCCCCCTCAGCTGTCTCCTGCCTGGACTGTGCTTGTAACCTCGGGGTGGTGGAGGTGGTAGTTCAAGCTGGGGCTCTGTTGCCGAGTGGGTCTGTTTGTCTGTCCGGTTGGCTGTAGAGGGACTGTCTGTCTGGTTGGCTGTAGAGGGACTGTCTGTCTGGTTGGCTGTAGAGGGACTGTCTGTCTGGTTGGCTGTAGAGGGACTGTCTGCCTGTCTGGTTGGCTGTAGAGAGACTGTCTGTCTGGTTGGCTGTAGAGGGACTGTCTGCCTGTCTGGTTGGCTGTAGAGAGACTGTCTGTCTGCCTGGTTGGCTGTAGAGGGACTGTCTGCCTGGTTGGCTGTAGAGGGACTGTCTGCCTGGTTGGCTGTAGAGAGACTGTTTGTCTGCCTGGTTGGCTGTAGAGGGACTGTCTGTCTGCCTGGTTGGCTGTAGAGGGACTGTCTGTCTGCCTGGTTGGCTGTAGAGGGACTGTCTGTCTACCTGGTTGGCTGTAGAGGGACTGTCTGCCTGGTTGGCTGTAGAGGGACTGTCTGCCTGGTTGGCTGTAGAGAGATTGTCTGTCTGCCTGGTTGGCTGTAGAGGGACTGTCTGTCTGCCTGGTTGGCTGTAGAGGGACTGTCTGTCTGCCTGGTTGGCTGTAGAGGGACTGTGTCTGTCTGGTTGGCTGTAGAGGGACTGTCTGTCTACCTGGTTGGCTGTAGAGGGACTGTCTGCCTGTAGTGTATAGTGACTGTCTGTCTGCCTGGTTGGCTGTAGAGAGACTGTCTGTCTGTCTGTAGTGTAGAGGGACTGTCTGCCTGTAGTGTAGTGTAGAGGGACTGTCTGTCTGCATGTAGTGTAGAGGGACTGTCTGTCTGCATGTATTGTAGAGGGACTGTCTGCCTGTAGTGTAGAGGGACTGTCTGTCTGTAATGTAGTGTAGAGGGACTGTCTGTCTGCATGTATTGTAGAGGGACTGTCTGCCTGTAGTGTAGAGGGACTGTCTGTCTGCCTGTAGTGTAGTGTAGTGTAGAGGGTCTGTCTGCATGTAGTGTAGTGTAGTGTAGAGGGACTGTCTGTCTGTAGTGTAGTGTAGAGGGACTGTCTGTCTGCATGTATTGTAGAGGGAATGTCTGTCTGCCTGTAGTGTAGTGTAGAGGGAGTGTCTGTCTGTAGTGTGGAGGGTCTGTCTGTCTGTCTTTCTCCTGATTTCTTCAGTAGGTCTCCTGAGCCTTTCCTAGGCACGACTCTGTGATTGGCTCAGCTTCAGTGGGCAAACACAGAGCTGGTCTGAGGCTGTGTGTGTGTGTGTGTGTGTGTGTTGTGTGTTGTGTGTGTATGTGTGTACTGCAGATCTTATGTATCCCCTAATGGGAACCCCTCTTTTATTCAGTAGGGCCTCTGAGCGACTGGCTTATCCCATGCCTCTATCCAGGCTTTAACAAGGTAGAGACACCTGAGCTCTGCTCATTACCAGGACTGAGCTGCACATTGATGGGCTCTGCCTCCCTGTCCGCTTTGTTTTCAAGCAGGAATAGAGGAAGGGAAGGAGCATAGCCAAACAGGAGTGGAGGTGCAGCAGACTAACGTATTCTCACAGTAACAACGAAAAAGTAAGCTACTGGATATACAGTATAGTACAGAACACAACCCAGTAATACAGTATAGTATAGAACACAACCCAGTAATACAGTATAGTATAGTATAGAACACAACCCAGTAATACAGTATAGTATAGAACACAACCCAGTAATACAGTATAGTATAGAACACAACCCAGTAATACAGTATAGTATAGAACACAACCCAGTAATACAGTATAGTATAGAACACAACCCAGTAATACAGTATAGTATAGAACACAACCCAGTAATATAGTATAGAACACAACCCAGTAATACAGTATAGTATAGTATAGAACACAACCCAGTAATACAGTATAGTATAGTATAGAACACAGCCCAGTAATACAGTATAGTATAGTATAGAACACAACCCAGTAATACAGTATAGTATAGAACACAGCCCAGTAATACACTATAGTATAGTATAGAACACAACCCAGTAATACAGTATAGTATAGAACACAACCCAGTAATACAGTATAGTATAGAACACAACCCAGTAATACAGTATAGTATAGAACACAACCCAGTAATACAGTATAGTATAGAACACAACCCAGTAATACAGTATAGTATAGAACACAACCCAGTAATACAGTATAGTATAGTATAGTATAGAACACAACCCAGTAATACAGTATAGTATAGAACACAACCCAGTAATACAGTATAGTATAGTATAGTATAGTATGGAACACAGCCCAGTAATACAGTATAGTATAGTATAGAACACAACCCAGTAATACAGTATAGTATAGAACACAACCCAGTAATACAGTATAGTATAGAACACAACCCAGTAATACAGTATAGTATAGAACACAACCCAGTAATACAGTATAGTATAGAACACAACCCAGTAATACAGTATAGTATAGAACACAACCCAGTAATACAGTATAGTATAGTATAGAACACAACCCAGTAATACAGTATAGTATAGAACACAACCCAGTAATACAGTATAGTATAGTATAGTATAGAACACAACCCAGTAATACACTATAGTATAGTATAGAACACAACCCAGTAATACACTATAGTATAGTATAGAACACAACCCAGTAATACAGTATAGTATAGAACACAACCCAGTAATACAGTATAGTATAGAACACAACCCAGTAATACACTATAGTATAGTATAGAACACAACCCAGTAATACAGTATAGTATAGTATAGAACACAACCCATCAATACAGTATAGTATAGAACACAACCCAGTAATACAGTATAGTATAGTATAGTGTAGTATAGTATAGTATAGTATAGTATGGAACACAGCCCAGTAATACACTATAGTATAGTATAGAACACAACCCAGTAATACAGTATAGTATAGAACACAACCCAGTAATACAGTATAGTATAGAACACAACCCAGTAATACACTATAGTATAGAACACAACCCAGTAATACAGTATAGTATAGAACACAACCCAGTAATACAGTATAGTATAGTATAGAACACAGCCCAGTAATACACTATAGTATAGTATAGTATAGTATAGTATAGTATAGTATAGAACACAGCCCAGTAATACAATACAGTATAGTATAGTATAGTATAGTACAGTATAGTATAGAACACAACCCAGTAAAACAGTATAGTATAGTATGGTATAGTATAGTATAGTATAGTATAGAACACAGCCCAGTAATACAGTATAGTATAGTATAGTATAGTATAGTATAGTATAGTATAGTACAGTATAGTATAGAACACAGCCCGGTAATACAGTATAGTATAGAACACAGCCCAGTAATACAGTATAGTATAGTATAGTATAGTATAGTATAGAACACAACCCAGTAAAACAGTATAGTATAGTATAGTATAGTATAGTACAGTATAGTATAGAACACAGCCCGGTAATACAGTATAGTATAGTATAGAACACAGCCCAGTAATACAGTATAGTATAGTATAGTATAGTATAGTATAGAACACAGCCCAGTAATACAGTATAGTATAGCATAGTATAGTATAGTATAGTATAGTATAGTATAGTATAGTATAGTATAGTATAGTATAGTATAGTATAGTATAGCACACAGCCCAGTAATACAGTATAGCATAGTATAGTATAGTATAGTATAGTATAGTATAGTATAGTAGCACACAGCCCAGTAATACAGTATAGTATAGTATAGTATAGTATAGTATAGTATAGTATAGTATAGGACACAGCCCAGTAATACAGTATAGTATAGTATAGTATAGTATAGTATAGTATAGAACACAACCCAGTAACAGGCCTTCCACTCACATATGGATATAAAGCAGTGGTATTCAAAGTCAGGTTCATGACCCCTAGTGGGGGAATTGCAGTTGGGTCGACAAATAAAATGATAAAAAAAAATTAGAAGTACAAATTATTTTACTGCCTTGCTCAAGGGCAGAACGGCACATTTTTACACAAGCAACATTTTGGTTACTGTCCCAAAGCTTTAACCGCTAGGCTACCTGCTGCCCTCCTAGAAAATGGGCAGGCTTTAAAGTTTTGTCATTAGATATGTGGTGGGGGGGAAATGGGTTCCCCAGAAATGCTGGTGAAAAAAATGGTCTCCCTGCGGAAAAAGTTGAAATACCACGGACATAAAGCTATTGAACCCATATCAACTCACTATCCTAACTCTTAAATAAAGGGTGCAGGCAGACAGCCAATCACCTTAGCAAACTGCCTCAGACACACACCTCTACTTTCAACATCCAAGGAGAGACGCAATGAAAGAAACGTTACAAAGAAACATATCAACACCCCGTAGCCCAGCCGACAGGCCTCTAACCTTTAACCCTGAAGGTGAAGGAGCACACAGAGGACAAATGGGAGTTCATAACTTCCCAGGACATTACCTTAATGACCTCCATTTTATTGTTACCCCCTGACTGACTGTCTGTGGTTCATTAACAGCATCACAGATAAACAGAGAACAAATGCGCCAGAGTCAGTCCACCACCACTTCGTACTGTAGGGAGTCCTGGGAGGGTCAGGGGTCAGGGGGATGTGGGTTCCTTCCTGGAAGGGGCAGGGTGATGTGGGCTCCTTCCTGGGAGGGGCAGGAGGATGTGTGTTGCTTCCTGGGAGGGTCAGGGGGATGTGGGTTCTTTCCTGGGAGGGGCAGGGGGATGTGGGTTCCTTCCTGGGAGGGGCAGGGGGATGTGGGTTCCTTCCTGGGAGGGGCAGGGGGATGTGGGTTCCTTCCTGGGAGGGGCAGGGGGATGTGGGTTCCTTCCTGGGATGGGCAGGGGGATGTGGGTTCCTTCCTGGGAGGGGCAGGGGGTTGTGAATTTCAGTCTGGGAGGGTCAGGGGTCAGGGGGATGTGGGTTCCTTCCTGGGAGGGGCAGGGGGATGTGGGTTCCTTCCTGGGAGGGGCAGGGTGTTGTGAATTTCAGTCTGGGAGGGTCAGGGGGATGTGGGTTCCTTCCTGGGAGGGGCAGGGGGTTGTGCATTTCAGTCTGGGAGGGTCAGGGGAATGTGGGTTCCTTCCTGGGAGGGTCAAAGGGTTGTGGGTTTCAGTTTGTAAGGGTTAGTTGGGGCTCCAGTTCCACAGATGCCTGAGTTCCTGCCCCCCTACTGCTCCCTGGCAACACAAGAGGCAGAGGGAAACATATTGATTAGTGCTGGGGCTGCTGAGTTAGTTAGGGAGATTTCAAAGGGGGGAGTGAATCCCACAGCTGCTAACCTGCAGGCTCCTCCATATCAATCACATGCTGAGAAGAAGAGGGAGGATGGGGAGGAGGAGGACGGGGGATGAGGAGGGGTGCTAGATACCGGGGATAAAGCTAGAGCTGAGCTGGGCTTATCTGCAGGAGCCATTCTCCCCAGGGCCGGATTTGGGAGCACCTACCTCCAGGGGGCCTTTCCTATATTTGAAAACATTTTGCCATGGGACAGAGAGAAAATGTTGCAGTTTTATCATGAGGCTAAGAGGAAATGTTGCAGTTTTATCATGAGGCTAAGAGGAAATGTTGCAGTTTTATCATGAGGCTAAGAGGAAATGTTGCAGTTTTATCATGAGGCTAAGAGGAAATGTTGCCGTTTTCAAGTGAATTTCTGCAATTCTACACATTTTGCCATTACTTCTGTTATGTTCATATGTTATTTGAGGGGCCCCGACCTCCAGCGTTGGGGGTCCCCTTGAGGTAGGGGGACCCAGGGCACGTGCCCTGCGTGCCTGTTCGTAAATCCGTCCCTCATTCTCCCCCATTGGTCTATTGACCCATCTGAGAGGTTTAGAGGAAGTGGTCCTCAAGGTGTTTGTTGCTTTGTACCTGAGGCATCGATTCAGATGTGACTTATTTCAACAACATTACCTGTTCATTTTCTAAACGAAGACAATGGGAGACTATTTAGAAATGAAGGGAAATGAAAGAGCCTCAGCGCCAGCTGGTTGCCGTCCTGTCTCCTCCCTCTCTCCCTGCCTCCACACACGCCTCCCGCATGACTGCTGTGTGATTCAGCGGCTGAGACAGGATGATGGATTGACTACTATCGCGTTTGTTGACACTGTTGTAGGCCGGGCCGTGCTCCGTGCACGCTGAACGCTTTGAGCCAGCCTATAGGAGGGAGTCAGCAGCTGGTTCAACTCGACACAAAGAGGCCAGTGACACTCAGAGAGACAACCGTCAGGGTGATTGACCTTTCAGACGTTACACAGGCACCATTGACATTCCTCCACTAACTTGAATGCAAAGCATCTATTCTGAATCCCAACCTGGATCCTGTGTGTTTCTGCAGTCAGTTGTTCAGGGCCTGCTGCCTGTCCACTCTGGCTTCCAGACAGCTGAGATGGGCTCTGCTTTAGCAAGCTCCCAGGCCTTCCCTTCTACAGACCACGGTCAGCAGCCAGCCTCTGTTGCATCGGATCAATTTCTGGAGCTCGGCGAATTGGAGCCGCATGTTTCACATTCCGGGGACGAAAGGTTGCTACTTGCTACTGAACAAAGAGCTCTTTTGTAAACGCTGAGATCTTTCGGCAAACTTAAGAAGAGCGGTGCATATTTCCGTTGTTAACGTTGTTAGCCTGAAAGAAAACTCAAATCAAATTAGTTTTTGCATGTCTGCATGCCTTAGATCAGCTATACTGTATACTCATTTACACTGTGTGACCTGGGTAACTGAATCATATAGACAGTGTGACCTGGGGAAACTGAATCATATAGACTGTGTGACCTGGGTAACTGAATCATATAGACTGTGTGACCTGGGGAAACTGAATCATATAGACTGTGTGACCTGGGTAACTGAATCATATAGACTGTGTGACCTGGGTAACTGAATCATATAGACTGTGTGACCTGGGTAACTGAATCATATAGACTGTGTGACCTGGGGAAACTGAATCATATAGACTGTGTGACCTGGGTAACTGAATCATATAGACTGTGTGATCTGGGTAACTGAATCATATAGACTGTGTGACCTGGGTAACTGAATAATTTAGCTAGTATGATCTGGGTATCTGAATCATATAGACTGTGTGACCTGGGTAACTGAATCATATAGACTGTGTGACCTGGGTAACTGAATCATATAGACTGTGTGACCTGGGTAACTGAATCATATAGACTGTGTGACCTGGGTAACTGAATCATATAGACTGTGTGACCTGGGTAACTGAATCATATAGACTGTGTTGCCTGGGGTGACTCACATACAAGGTACTGTGTATCATTCAGAACTCAGATTGTCTTAAACTCTCTTTCTTTCTTTCTTTCTCTCTCTCTCTCTCTCTCTCTCTCTCTCTCTCTCTCTCTCTCTCTCTCTCTCTCTCTCTCTCTCTCTCTCTCTCTCTCTCTCTCTCTCTCTCTCTCTACCTCTATCTATCTCTCTCTCTCTCTCTCTGTTGTTCTTCACCTCTCACATTGACACACACTCCTTGCATTAGGGCATTTTTCTTAAGTGGCATGCTTGAGGTTGATGGGATTCAGAGGTCTGGCAGCAGGACTTGAGGTTGATGGGATTCAGAGGTCTGGCAGCAGGACTTGAGGTTGATGGGATTCAGAGGTCTGGCAGCGGGACTTGAGGTTGATGGGATTCAGAGGTCTGGCAGCAGGACTTGAGGTTGATGGGATTCTGATGTCTGGCAGCGGGACTTGAGGTTGATGGGATTCAGAGGTCTGGCAGCAGGACTTGAGGTTGATGGGATTCAGAGGTCTGGCAGCAGGACTTGAGGTTGATGGGATTCAGAGGTCTGGCAGCAGGACTAACTGTGGAATGAATGGTTCAGATGGAGTTGAACTGTTGTGGTACACACAGGGCTCCACTCAGCTGTCAGCTCAGCTGGCACCCTATTCCCTATGAAGTGCACTCAGCAAATGGGGTGCCATTTGGGACGCACACTAAGACTTAGAGCTCTGTGGTCAGGCCTCTCTCTCTCTGCCTCGTCTGTCACTCTGAGGGCTGAAGAGAGAGACAGGGAGCATGTGTCAGCAGCTGCCTACTCCCCCAATGTGTCTGTCTGTCTGTCTGTCTGTCTGTCTGTCTGTCTGTCTGTGAGAGATATTGAAAAATAGAGATTAAGGTAGCAAGAGAAAAGGAGAGAGAGAAGAGAACAAAAGAGGCAGAACAGTGGGTGGGTGTCTTCCTTCCTCTCAGATTAAAATGTCCTGAGGGGAACAAGGACGGAGCAGAAACTAATGAGGTGATAGTCAACAGGACTTTGTCCACTGTGGAACTTCCTCTCTCTCTGTGTGTGCGTGTGTGTGTGCGTGTGTGCGTGTGTGTGTGCGTGCGTGTGGCGTTCTATCAGCTGGGCACCAGGAGATGTCCTCACAGGGGTTCAGATCCAGCTGGGATGAAACAGACACATAGCAGCATCCTCCTATAACACTTACATAAGAGAGAAACAGCTATTTATGGCTGAGGAAAACACCCAAATACACTCCACTGATTGTCCTGGGATAGCCACAAACTTATTGTGAGGTTTTGAAACTGTCTTCTATAGAACTACTAACAGCATGACCCTTAGCAGCAACCCTATCCTCTATAAAATAACATTGAAATTTGCCCCCAGATTTCCTGTGGAGGGAGGGTTTGCCAGCATTCTGAATGTTGCCCCCAGATTTCCTGTGGAGGGAGGGTTTGTCACTATTCTGAATGTCTGGATGTGGTTGTGTGTCACTTAGTGATTATAGAACTTATAGGACACTAAATATGTGAAACATATCCTTCTGCGTTCCTCTCCGTTGAGCAAGCTCAGCAAGCTACCCCATCCTCAACATCCTCTAACTGATCCTTACCCCCATCCTCAACATCCTCTAACTGATCCTTACCCCCATCCTCAACATCCTCTAACTGATCCTTACCCCCATCCTTTTTTATTTTTTATTTTATTTCACCTTTATTTAACCAGGTAGGCTAGTTGAGAACACCTTTATTTAACCAGGTAGGCTAGTTGAGAACACCTTTATTTAACCAGGTAGGCTAGTTGAGAACAAGTTCTCATTTGCAACTGCGACCTGGCCAAGATAAAGCATAGCAGTGTGAGCATACAACAAAGAGTTACACATGGAGTAAACAATTAACAAGTCAATAACACAGTAGAAAACAAAGGGGGAGTCTATATACAATGTGTGCAAAAGGCATGAGGAGGTAGGCAAATAATTACAATTTTGCAGATTAACACTGGAGTGATAAATGATCAGATGGTCATGTACAGGTAGAGATATTGGTGTGCAGAAGAGCAGAAAAGTAAATAAATAAAAACAGTATGGGGATGAGGTAGGTGAAAAGGGTGGGCTATTTACCAATAGACTATGTACAGCTGCAGCGATCGGTTAGCTGCTCAGATAGCTGATGTTTGAAGTTGGTGAGGGAGATAAAAGTCTCCAACTTCAGCGATTTTTGCAATTCGTTCCAGTCACAGGCAGCAGAGTACTGGAACGAAAGGCGGCCAAATGAGGTGTTGGCTTTAGGGATGATCAGTGAGATCCTCAACATCCTCTAACTGATCCTTACCCCCATCCTCAACATCCTCTAACTGATCCTTATCCACATCCTCAACATCCTCTAACTGATCCTTACCTCCATACTCAACATCCTCTAGCTGATCCTTACCCCATCCTCAACATCCTCTAACTGATCCTTACCCCCATCCTCAACATCCTCTAATTGATCCTTACCCCCATCCTCAACATCCTCTAACTGATCCTTACCCCATCCTCAACATCCAACATCCAACCAAACAGTGTTTTTATGATCAGCCCTCTTACGGCCAGCTTTGCAGTAGCTATAGAGAGAAACTCTGGCCTGGGTGGGTCTGAAATGACAGACTATTCCATATATCATGCACTTATATAGAGCACTCTGGTCAAAAGTAGTGCACGATATATGGAATAGGGTGTGTGGCAGGGCAGGAGGACGATGAATGGATGTTGATCCAGCTTCTTCCAGATACTGCATTCCTTCCTGTGTGCGGGTGGGTGTGTGTGGTGACTTCCTCTGGGCTTGTGGAAAAGACCTCCCAAGAGTCCCAGCCACTTTAGACATGAAAAACTAAATTCCCCGCATTCTTTGGCAGCGGGGCTTGTGGGTAGCCCTTTAGTTTCCACAGCTGCTCACGTGCCCCGGTCGCTCACCTTGATGTAAGCCTAAACCCCTCACCACTAAGCTGTTACAGAGATAGGGGAGGAGGGAGGGAGAGAGGGATGAAGGGAGGTTGGGATGGAGAGAGTGAAAGAGAGAGGCGTTTTCCTACACATGGTCTCAGTTTAAGGGGTTGGCATGGTTTTCTAGGTTTCTGCTTTCTCTGGAACTCTGGTCTGTCTCGAGAGAGAAGTAACTTCGTCCTCAAACTCAAACACAACGTATTGCTGCAGTTAGCATAACGTTTGCATCTCTTCTGTTGATGTTCTTCCAGTGTGCATTATCTTGATGCTAATGACTGTGTCCTTCGCTGTTGAGAAATGTTCTCTCATCACCAAAACATCTTCATCTCTATCACTATTGGATTTCCTGTGTGACTTTGAGGCAAAATCTGTCAACATCTGGTTTGGACAGGTTTGGTTGGCCCATAGGATGCTCAATGTATCCATGTGTGTTTCTTCACTCTGTCTCAATCTCTTACATCCACAGCTGGAGTGTTAGTTCTCTGTGTATTGTGTGAGTTGTAGTTCTTTGTGTATTGTGTGAGTTGTAATTCTCTGTGTATTGTGTGAGTTGTAGTTTTCTGTGTATTGTTTGAGTTGTAGATTTCTGTGTATTGTGTGAGTTGTAGTTCTATGTGTATTGTGTGGGTTGTAGTTCTCTGTGTATTGTGTGAGTTGTAGTTCTCTGTGCATTGTTTGAGTTGTAGTTCTATGTGTATTGTGTGGGTTGTAGTTCTATGTGTATTGTGTGAGTTGTAGTTCTCTGTGTATTGTGTGAGTTGTAGTGCTATGTGTATTGTGTGAGTTGCAGTTCTATGTGTATTGTGTCAGTTGTAGTTCTATGTGTATTGTGTGAGTTGTAGTTGTCCGTGTTGCTGACCTGTGCTTTGTTCTGTTGTTTCAGGGTCTCCATACTACGACAACGTGAGGCCTCTCTCCTACCCAGACTCAGACGCTGTCCTTATCTGTTTTGACGTCAGCCGTCCTGACACACTCGACAGCGTAATAAAGAAGGTGTGTACCACAGGAGGCTGGTGGCACCTTAATTGGGGAGGAAATGCTCGTGATAATGGTTGGAGTGGAATCAGTGGAATGGTATCAAATACATCAAACACATGGTTTCCAGGTGTTGATACCATTCTATTGGCTCAGTTCCAGACATTATTATGGTCCATCCTCCAACCTCTACAGCCTTTAGAATATGGACCGTCATGTGTTTTTCTTTTACCTCACTTGAAAGAAACTACATGTCCAGTTTTCATTCAATTAATTCATTTTAATATCCTTTTCACTTGACCTCCCCCAGAACGCTTTCCCAGTAATTTCCAGTTTTTCCCAGTAATTTCCTGTTATTTCCACTTAGCCCACTTAAACATCTAGAGAGTTGAGGTACAGACAGAGGTCGTCATGGGTTAGGGGGCGTTAGGGTGAGAGGAGGGCAGGGAAAGGGAGTGCTTTTAGTGTCCTCTGATGTGACTCTGCTATAGAAAAAAAAACATGAGAAGGTTCCGTTCCAAAACAGAGTTCCTTCCTTCCTCTTGGCCAGTTCAAACAATCACCTGTCTGTACAACACTGAACATGATCCCTCAATGTCCAGCCAGTCAGCCAGCCAGCCAGTCAGCCAAACACTCCTTGTTCTCCAGACTGCATTAGTAGCAGATTATATCCACTGATTAAAGGCCATTGATCCCAGAGTGTTTATTGTGTTTGAGAGGAAACGTGAAGGATTATCTCTGCCCTTAAAGCCTCCGATACTGCATTCCTTCCTGGGTTCAACGCCGTGTGATGCAGCATGGGGACTGGAAACAGGAAGTGGCTTTGTCCTTCAGAAGGAGAGGGCTCAGGTTCTGTCTGAAAAAAGTGTACAAGCCGTCAAATACTTGATACCTCCAGTCCTTGATTCCTCAATTACTCTCTCTCAAAATCCATTGGAGGAGAGGCTCCAAGGTCCCTCCTCTTGTACCTCCTCCTCCAATGAGCTTTGAGAGGGAGGAGAGGAATCAAGGACAGGAGGAGGCAAGGATTTGATGGCTAGTCTGGACTAGCTCCCATTCTGTCTGGTCCTGTCCTCCCAGTCTCAATGACTTTCTCTGTCCTCCACAGTGGAAAGGGGAGATCCAGGAGTTCTGTCCCAACACCAAGATGCTCCTGGTGGGCTGCAAATCGGACCTGCGCACCGACCTCTCCACGCTGGTGGAGCTGTCCAATCACAGACAGATGCCTGTGTCATATGATCAGGTACGGTGGTTGTAGAGTGCATTTTCTTCAGATTTTGGGTCAATTCCATTTCAATTCAGTCAATTCAGGAAGTAAACTGAAATTCCAATTCCAACGTATTTTCTTTCTACAGGGTTCCAACATGGCCAAACAGATCTCAGCCCCCTACATCGAGTGCTCAGCCCAGCAGTCAGAGAACAGCGTCAGGGACATTTTCCACGTGGCCACCTTGGCCTGCGTCAACAAGAACAACAAGAACGTCAAACGCAACAAATCTACCAGAGGCAACAAAAGGATCTCGCACATGCCCACTAGGCCCGACCTCGCGGCGGTAGCGTCAGACCTGCGGAAGGACAAAGCAAAGAGTTGCTGTGTCATGTGACCTGGTGGGCAGGGTCACGACCCTCGGGAGTGGGTTTACAGGCTGGGATTGAAGCATGTAGTGAGGACAGGGGTTAAAGGTCAGAGCATAGTGCATTTTGGAACATTGGAGGGTGAGGCCCTTCCCTTCCTGCACTTTAAAGCCCTTGGCCTGCTGTCCTGGGGTGGAGTTTTGTATATGCATCATACAATGTAAATGTAGATGAAATCCACCGTATCAATGACAACACAATAGTCTTTCAGTGTAGCCTGTCTATCTACCATCCATCTCCCTTACATATCTTTTACCAGAAGAGGAAGCTATCTCTGCTTTGGGCCAATTAGCTGCCTTCCTTCCGGCGGCTTCCCGGGAGGTAGTAACACTGTTTCCTCTTAGAGCTGGACGAGGAAGTGGTCATGGCCTTTCACAGGAAATTGCCATTTCCACAGGAAGTGATGTCACGTAGGAAAAGTTGAACGAGTCCCGGACGTTTTTCTAAGGACTTCAGAAAGGATGTCCACGCTGTACATGATGATTGGCTCAACCCCCGTCTGTACAGCTGAATCCATCACCATGAGAGACTGCAGCAGCGGTGCACTCTGGAACGCTGAAGACGAGCGGCCATCTTGCACTGGATCAAAGACCTGGAAGTGACATGACACTGCGCACGCAGCACATCACTATGGTTTCCATCAGCTTGTTTGTTTCTCTTCCCCCTTCTTGTGGTTGCAAGTCAAGTGTTTCCTGACCTAATCGTCCCGTTGTTCCAGTCATGTCTTTCCTGTATTTTGTAGAATTGACTGTAAGCCCATATCATTTAAACCAATGACCGTTGACATCCTAGGACTGATCTGTTTGGCGTGATGATAGACAGGGTAGTGTGATGCTGAACAGTTTATGGACATGTCCTTTCAGCTATGCAACACCTTCTGCTCTCAGCAAGGGAGGGGAATGAAATAAACAAATGAAGCATGACTTTGGTTGAAGGACGTTGTTCACTGGATATGTCTAAAGTATAAATGCACTTTTTAAAGATCAAGGATTCACTAAAAAGCTGGTATATTCCAATGCCTTTATTAAACTCGCGATGCTTTTCAAAATTTTCAGAACAGCTTCTCCTAGAGCAGTATCATCAGCTAGCCTGCTAATGCTATCTGTTTCAGAACAGCTTCTCTTAGAGCAGTATCATCAGCTAGCCTGCTAATGCTATCTGTTTCAGAACAGCTTCTCCTAGAGCAGTATCATCAGCTAGCCTGCTAATGCTATCTGTTTCAGAACAGCTTCTCCTAGAGCAGTATCATCAGCTAGCCTGCTAATGCTATCTGTTTCAGAACAGCTTCTCCTAGAGCAGTATCATCAGCTAGCCTGCTAATGCTATCTGTTTCAGAACAGCTTCTCCTAGAGCAGTATCATCAGCTAGCCTGCTAATGCTATCTGTTTCAGAACAGCTTCTCCTAGAGCAGTATCATCAGCTAGCCTGCTAATGCTATCTGTTTCAGAACAGCTTCTCCTAGAGCAGTATCATCAGCTAGCCTGCTAATGCTATCTGTTTCAGAACAGCTTCTCCCAGAGCAGTATCATCAGCTAGCCTGCTAATGCTATCTGTTTCAGAACAGCTTCTCCTAGAGCAGTATCATCAGCTAGCCTGCTAATGCTATCTGTTTCAGAACAGCTTCTCCTAGAGCAGTATCATCAGCTAGCCTGCTAATGCTATCTGTTTCAGAAATGAATGAAAAGAAAGAAACAGTTGTTTGTGTAAAGTGTTTTGTCATTAGGTCATCCTCCCCCTTTTTTTTATGTAACTGTTATGTCTGTGTCCCATTGTTGTTGCTACAATATTTATTGAATTATATATTTTCCCTTTCAAATAAAAGCAAAATTATGAAAAAAACACAGAATTATTTTTCTCATCACATTGCATGACATGTTTAAAATAAAATGTCATTCAGTTCCACAGACAAAGAACTGTGTCTCGTTGGCTGTTCTTGTCTTTGCCCCTGTAGGCATGTTACACATACATTTAATTGATGTCGCAAACCTCTGGTAGAAATATATAGGCTTGCTTCAGGAGATGGAGTGAGTGTCATGACCTGAATTAAACCCAATGTCACACAGATGAGCTCAAATCAAATATCCGCGGGGCTGTCAGCCTCGAACACAACAAACTGTTTCCCTTCAATATACAACCCAGACACTGTTTTCCTTCAATATACAACCCAGACAAACTGTTTCCCTTCAATATACAACCCAGACACTGTTTTCCTTCAATATACAACCCAGACAAACTGTTTCCCTTCAATATACAACCCAGACAAACTGTTTCCCTTCAATATACAACCCAGACAAACTGTTTCCCTTCAATATACAACCCAGACAAACTGTTTCCCTTCAATATACAACCCAGACAAACTGTTTCCCTTCAATATACAACTGTTACGCACGCCTCTATGAAGAGGGAACGAAACACCCTGCTTCAACTAAACTCTCCGTGAAGTGAAAGAGGTATGGACTGTAGGTGCGAGTAAGGATGACAACAGGCAGAATGTGGTACCGTTTACAAGGACTTTATTCCTTTACACGGTAATATGGGGAAAAGGGGCTGGACGGAACCAAAGCAAAGAAAGTAAATCTCAAAGCCCCCCCCTCTTCTATTTTACCTGCCTACCCACTACTTACCTAATTTAGCACCACCTGGTGCCCTAACCAAAATACAGGGGGTGGTCCGCCCAGGTCTTACCTAGTGTGCCTAGACAGTGAATATACTACGGGTATATGTATGCCCGCGGGCCTCTTGCCTAAACACTCCCAAGGTGCCTTCCCCTTCCCCCCTGGGAACAAATGAAACAGAATATTAAACAATTTCACAAACAAACTAAGAAACAAAGGACATTAAATAAGCTCTATCTGAGCAACAAACTCACAAAACATACCAACTCTCTGCAATGAACTCCTAGCAAAAATCAACTCCTAGCAAAATCAACTCCTAGCAAAAATCAACTCCTAGCAAAAATCAACTCCTAGCAAAAATCAACTCCTAGCAAAAATCAACTCCTAGCAAAAATCAACTCCTAGCAAAAATCAACTCCTAGCAAAAATCAACTCCTAGCAAAAATCAACTCCTAGCAAAATCAACTCAACTCCTAGCAAAAATCAACTCCTAGCAAAAATCAACTCCTAGCAAAAATCAACTCCTAGCAAAAATCAACTCCTAGCAAAAATCAACTCCTAGCAAAAATCAACTCCTAGCAAAAATCAACTCCTAGCAAAAATCAACTCCTAGCAAAAATCAACTCCTAGCAAAAATCAACTCCTAGCAAAAATCAACTCCTAGCAAAAATCAACTCCTAGCAAAAATCAACTCCTAGCAAAAATCAACTCCTAGCAAAAATCAACTCCTAGCAAAAATCAACTCCTAGCAAAAATCAACTCCTAGCAAAAATCAACTCCTAGCAAAAATCAACTCCTAGCAAAAATCAACTCCTAGCAAAAATCAACTCCTAGCAAAATCTCTCTAGCAAAATGTCTGCAATGACCTCCCAGAAAATCTCTCCCTCCTGAACAGAACACTGGCTTTTATATAGCTTCAGAATGAATGTGTAATTGGAGACAGCTGTGTCTTGACGAGGGGGCGGGGTCAGCTCTCCAATTAGCCCTGGAGTCGACCAATCAGCTGCTTGAGGGATTTCAGGAAGCCATTTCCTGAAATAAACACATGCAAATACACAAACTACAACACATAATCTGGGGAACGAACAACCCAGACAAACTGTTTCCCTTCAATATACAACCCAGACAAACTGCACCCAATAAATCAACGTGTCATGAGAATGTACAAAAACATAATCTAGCTGATATTGAGATGTATGATATTATCACCAGTCTGTCCATGGTGAGTGATGAATGCCAGTGTTGGATGATGTGGTTGAGGGAATACAACAATAAGGCTGCTTGACATTGTGGATGTTTAGGATCAATCAAAGTGCAGAATGGACTAGCTAGATCATAGCCTGTAACACCCTGTAGCTCTGCAAATGAACAACAATCTACAGTATTTCATTACAGCCACAAGAAACAACTGTAGATTAATAATGGTTAAAGAAATTAGATATCGGCTCCTTAGTTCCTTCCCAATGCTTGCAATATTTCCATGTCTATCCAAGTCTTAGGGCCCTAGACTGGGGTAAGGGTGGAACACCAGACAGGGATAAGGGTTAAACACCAGACAGGGGTAAGGATGGAACACCAGACTGGGGTAAGGGTGGAACACCAGACTGGGGTAATGAATGAACATTAGACTGGGGTAAGGGTGTAACACCAGACTGGGGTAAGGATGGAACACCAGACTGGGGTAAGGGTGGAACACCAGACTGGGGTAATGAATGAACATTAGACTGGGGTAAGGGTGTAACACCAGACTGGGGTAAGGTTTGAACACCAGACTGGGGTAAGGGTGGAACACCAGACTGGAGTAAGGGTTAAACACCAGACTGGGGTAAGGGTTAAACACCAGACTGGAGTAAGGATGGAACACCACCAGACTGGGGTAAGGCTGGAACACCACCAGACTTGGGTAAGGGTTGAACACCAGACTGGAGTAAGGATTAAACACCAGACGGGGGTAAGGTTGGAACACCAGACTGGAGTAAGGGTTGAACACCAGACTGGTGTAAGGTTTGAACACCAGACTGGGGTAAGGTTGAACACCAGACTGGGGTAAGGTTTGAACACCATACTGGGGGGGGGGGGGGGGGGGGGGGGTAAGGGTTAAACACCAGACTGGTGTAAGGTTTGAACACCAGACTGGGGTAAGGTTTGAACACCAGACTGGAGTAAGGTTTGAACACCAGACTGGGGTAAGGGTGGAACACCAGACTGGGGTAAGGGTGGAACACCAGACTGGAGTAAGGGTTAAACACCAGACTGGGGTAAGGGTTAAACACCAGACTGGGGTAAGGGTTAAACACCAGACTGGGGTAAGGGTGGAACACCAGACTGGGGTAAGGGTGGAACACCAGACTGGGGTAAGGGTGGAACACCAGACTGGGGTAAGGGTGGAACACCAGACTGGGGTAAGGGTTAAACACCAGACTGGGGTAAGGTTTGAACACCAGACTGGGGTAAGGGTTGAACACCAGACTGGGGTAAGGGTTAAACACCAGACTGGTACACATGTTGTTGAGGCCCTAAAGCCTTGACACCTACGGTACACATGTTGTTGAGGCCCTAAAGCCTTGACACCTACGGTACACATGTTGTTGAGGCCCTAAAGTAGTACTTTAGGCTGCGTTTTCACAGGCAGCCCAATTATTTTTTCTGCTAATTGGTCTTTTGACCAATCACATCAGATCAGATTTTTTTCACATCAGATCTTTTTCAGAGCTGATCTGATTGGTCAAAAGACCAATTAGTGAAAATGAGATCAGAATTGGTCTGTCTGTGTTAACACAGCCTCAGAGTAGACCACAGGTGATGAGGGATTTTAATTGTGCCAATTGGCTTTTTTACAGGTCTTTCACAAATCATTCATAGTCCTCAGTTGGGAAGTTCTATGTTGTAGTCCTCAGATGGGAAGTTCTATGTTATAGTCCTCAGATGGGAAGTTCTATGTTATAGTCGTCAGTTGGGAAGTTCTATGTTATAGTCCTCAGATGGGAAGTCTATGTTATAGTCCTCAGATGGGAAGTTCTATGTTATAGTCGTCGGTTGGGTGGTTCAATGTCGTCGTGCACATCTTCACTTCAGAGTGTAAGAATGGTAAAGAATGCTAGAATGAGTGTCAGAACGCTACAGCAGTGCTGATGGAAGGATGCCAGGAAGACAGACAGGAATCTCCAAGCAATAACCGATGGCAATGTTCAGTGTAAAAGCCCTCTGAACAAAGGACCAAGGCCAGACAGAATCAGTTATGTATGGAATCACAATAGAGTACAGACACAGGAAGTTACTCTAACAAGAAGCTACATTGCCACATTTACCAGGATATAAATGAATTTAGCATAATATTAATTCATCATACAGTATATCTGACTTCATTATGTGTTGTAGCCTTTTCCCCACTGAAACACATTGATCACAACCCTGGAATCAAATGGAAAACAGGGACAAAAAAAGTCTGACTTTGCTTTTTGTTACAATATTAACATAACAGTAATTCAATATCTATTCCCCCAATAACCAACCATTAGAAACAAAAAAAACGATTTCCCTTTAGTCTCGGCCACACATTTAAAATGCAGAACACATCAAATATTTATGGACGTATCAACCCAATATCTTCAGGGATAGCCTGTAGATTACACCAGACAGGCTGCGGGGAAGAAATGGTGCCACTCTGATTTAAGCATACAAAAGCAGAAAAGATACCCGGATGAATATACTAACTCAATTATAAGATATTTCAACTTTTTAAAAGACTGTGTTTTTTGCAACTAAAACATGCAAGAGAGTAAAACATCGACTGTGAAAAGGAGAAGTGCCATACTAAAATATACAGTAGCATATGATCCCAAATGTGTGTGTGTGTGTGTGTGTGTGTGTGTGTGTGTGTGTGTGTGTGTGTGTGTGTGTGTGTGTGTGTGTGTGTGTGTGTGTGTGTGTGTGTGTGTGTGTGTGTGTGTGTGTGTGTGTGTGTGTGTGTGTGTCATTGGGGTCAGTGAGGTTAACTTGGAGAGAGAAGTGCCATACTAAAATATACCTTGGATTCTAAATGGCTTTGTAGAAAACCCTGATGTACATTAAATGGATGAAACGGGTGGTGCATGCTGGAGTGGGTTCAGTGGGGTTGTCTGTGGCTGGAGGGAGCTGTCTGAGCTCACAGGCATTCATCCATTTATCCACACCGCCTTGGGCATGCTCAGTCTGTCACAAATCTCATTAGAACATAAACACAACGTTCAAACCATTTCCTATCTGTTCCTGTAAAAAGGTTGAGCTGACCATTAGCCCTGGGCAGGTAGACAACATTGGGAGAAATGGTCTGGAGAGATGACTGGTCCCATAAATGGTTTGGAGAGATGATTGGTCCCATAAATGGTCTGGAGAGATGATTGGTCCCATAAATGCTCTGGAGAGATGACTGGTCCCATAAATGGTCTGGAGAGATGATTGGTCCCATAAATGCTCTGGAGAGATGACTGGTCCCATAAATGGTTTGGAGAGATGATTGGTCCCATAAATGGTCGTGAGAGGTGATTGGTGACATTAATGGTCTAGAGAAGGTGTTTGGTGACATTAATGATCTAGAGAGGTGATTGGTGACATTAATGGTCTTGAGAGGTGATTGGTGACATTAATGGTCTTGAGAGGTGATTGGTGACATTAATGATCTAGAGAGGTGATTGGTGACATTAATGATCTAGAGAGGTGATTGGTGACATTAATGATCTAGAGAGGTGATTGGTGACATTAATGGTCTGGAGAGATGT
>NW_022261982.1:3717485-3724985 GCF_002021735.2 Oncorhynchus kisutch | reverse complement strand
CAGACAGACAGACAGACAGACAGACAGACAGACAGACAGACAGACAGACAGACAGACAGACAGACAGACAGACAGACAGACAGACAGACAGACAGACAGACAGACAGACAGACAGACAGACAGACAGACAGACAGACAGACAGACAGACAGACAACAGACAGACAGACAGACAGACAGACAGACAGACAGACAGAACAGACAGACAGACAGACAGACAGACCAGGACAGACAGACAGACAGACAGACAGACAGACAGACAACAGACAGACAGACAGACAGACAGACAGACAGACAGACAGACAGACAGACAGACAGACAGAACAGACAGACAGACAGACAGACAGACAGACAGACAGACAGACAGACAGACAGACAGACAGACAGACAGACAACAGACAGACAGACAGACAGACAGACAGACAGACAGACAGACAGACAGACAGACAGACAGACAGACAGACAGACAGACAGACAGACAGACAGACAGACAGGACAGACAGACAGGCAGACAGACAGGCAGACAGACAGACAGACAGACAGACAGACAGACAGACAGACAGACAGACAGACACACACACACACACACACCACACACACACACAGTGAGCGTCTGGATCAATAGCCACTGCTAGTGGTTCATTGTTCCATAAATCCTCTCGCTTGAGGAATCCGTCCATGCACAGCTGTGGAATAGAGGCAGGGGAACACTGAAACAATGGTGATTTTGGAGAGACGTTCGAGCTTGAGACGGTGTCCTCCTGCTGCTAAATAATTATTCAGAAATGTTTTTACAGAACATTTTCTCCCCTGTTATTGTGAGGCTGACTGGTTGCTGAGGGATACGGCATAATGAATCAACACACATAGATCCTGCAGGACTAGTACACTAATTAAAAAGTATTCTCCACGGCCAAAACAACGTTAGAATTGGAGACACCACATCAAAGAAAGTGTAAATCTGACATTTGTGAAAATAGCTATTGAGTGGAGAGGAGGGAAAGAGAGTCCTGGTTGGTTGTAGCAGGATATCTCCAACCCAGCGTTGTATTAACGTCCTGGGTCTCTAGTCCAGTGAGGTGTAAATATTCACCTCTAGTCCAGTGAGGTGTAAATATTCACCTCTAGTCCAGTGAGGTGTAAATTTTCACCTCTAGTCCAGTGAGGTGTAAATTTTCACCTCTAGTTCAGTGAGGGGGCTATCCGTGGCTCTAATGCTGCTGTGTTAATATTCACCTCTAGTTCAGTGAGTTGGAGATATTGAGGGTTGGAGATATCCTGCTACAACCAACCAGGACTCTCTTTCCCTCCTCTCCACTCAATAGCTATTTTCACAAATGTCAGATTTACACTTTCTTTGATTCAGGTGTAAATATTCACCTCTAGTCCAGTGAGGTGTAAATATTCACCTCTAGTCCAGTGAGGTGTAAATATTCACCTCTAGTCCAGTGAGGTGTAAATATTCACCTCTAGTCCAGTGAGGTGTAAATATTCACCTCTAGTCCAGTGAGGTGTAAATTTTCACCTCTAGTCCAGTGAGGTGTAAATGTTCACCTCTAGTTCAGTGAGGGGGCTATCCATGGCTCTGATGCTGCTGTGTCAATATTCACCTCTAGTTCAGTGAGGGGGCTATCCGTGGCTCTGATGCTGCTGTGTTAATATTCACCTCTACTTCAGTGAGGTGTAAATATTCACCTCTAGTCCAGTGAGGGGGCTATCCATGGCCCTGATGCTGCTGTGTTAATATTCACCTCTAGTCCAGTGAGGGGGCTATCCATGGCCCTGATGCTGCTGTGTTAATATTAACCTCTAGTCCAGTGAGGGGGCTATCCATGGCCCTGATGCTGCTGTGTTAATATTCACCTCTAGTTCAGTGAGGGGGCTATCCATGGCCCTGATGCTGCTGTGTTAATATTCACCTCTAGTTCAGTGAGGGGGCTATCCATGGCTCTGATGCTGCTGTGTTAATATTCACACTGACAATGTGCTGAGCTGGCGGAGCTCCATAGCCTTGGCTGTCCCTCTGCTCCTCTCCCCCGTCTTGGTTACCATATGCTGGATGGATCCCCAGGCTGGCCAGGCTGGCTAGTGGTTTGACTGACATTCAATGCTACTCTGCTCCTCTCCTCTCCAGCCTGGTGCCTGGCTTGGTCCCTGGCTTGGTGTCTTTGGCTTAGGCTCTTTGGCAGAGGTCCAAATAGTAACTTTCCTGACACCTACCAAGGCATCCTGTTTCCACCAGCCCACGCAACAACCCCCGCACCAGACCTAGCCACAGCTTTGGCCTTGGCCCGCTGGACTGGATCATGGCTTATCCAAACTCCAGCCATTCTCTCTCTCTCTCTCTCTCTCGCTCGCTCTCTCGCTCTCTATCTCGCTCTCTCTCTCTCTCTCTCTCTCTCTCTCTCTCTCTCCCTCTCTCTCTCTCTCTCCCTCTCTTCCTCTCTCTCTCCCTCTCTCTCTCTCTCTCTCCCTCTCTCTCTCTCCCTCTCTTCCTCTCTCTCTCTCTCTCTCTCTCTCTCTCTCTCTCTCTCTCTCTCGGTTTATTTATTTGTTTGTTTATCTCCAGACCTCCAGTTGCTAAAGAGGTTCAACCAGCTACCAGCTATATATGTTAATGAACCACAGGAGTGGTGGGCTGTACATGTCTACCAGTTATATATTTTAATGAACCACAGGAGGGGTGGGGCTCTACATGTCTATCAGTTATATATGTTAATGACCACAGGAGGGGTGTGGCTATACATGTCTACCAGTTATATATGTTAATGAACCACAGGAGGGGTGGGGCTATACATGTCTACCAGTTATATATGTTAATGAATCACAGGAGGGGTGAGGCTATACATGTCTACCAGTTATATATGTTAATGAACCACAGGAGGGGTGGGGCTATACATGTCTACCAGTTATATATGTTAATGAACCACAGGAGGGGTGGGGCTATACATGTCTACCAGTTATATATGTTAATGAACCACAGGAGGGGTGGGGCTATACATGTCTACCAGTTATATATGTTAATGAACCACAGAAGGGGTGTGGCTATACATGTCTATCAGTTATATATGTTAACGAACCACAGGAGGGGTGGGGCTATACATGTCTACCAGTTATATATGTTAATGAACCATAGGAGGGGTGGGGCTATACATGACTACCTGCTGTATATGTCAATGAACCACAGGAGTGGTGGGCTGACCTCTCTCATTATCATGCAGGGTGGATAACCTCTCTCATTATCATGCAGGGTGGATAACCTCTCTCATTATCATGCAGGATGGATAACCTCTCTCATTATCTTGCAGGTTGGATAACCTCTCTCATTATCATGCAGGGTGGATAACATCTCTCATTATCATGCAGGGTGGATAACCTCTCTCATTATCACGCAGGGTGGATAACCTCTCTCATTATCATGCAGGTTGGATAACCTCTCTCATTATCATGCAGGGTGGATAACCTCTCTCATTATCATGCAGGTCGGATAACCTCTCTCATTATCATGCAGGGTGGATAACATCTCTCATTATCATGCAGGGTGGATAACCTTCTCATTATCATGCAGGTCGGATAACATCTCTCATTATCATGCAGGGTGGATAACATCTCTCATTATCATGCAGGGTGGATAACATTACTCATTATCATGCAGGGTGAATAACCTTCTCATTATCATGCAGGGTGAATAACCTTCTCATTATAATGCAGGGTGGATAACCTCTCTCATTATCATGCAGGGTGAATAACCTTCTCATTATCATGCAGGGTGGATAACCTCTCTCATTATCATGCAGGGTGGAAAACATTACTCATTATCATGCAGGGTGGATAACCTCTCTCATTATCATGCAGGGTGGATAACCTCTCTCATTATCATGCAGGGTGGATAACATTACTCATTATCATGCAGGGTGAATAACCTCTCTCATTATCATGCAGGGTGGATAACCTCTCTCATGATCATGCAGGGTGGATAACCTCTCTCATTATCATGCAGGGTGGATAACATCTCATCCCAGGGATGTCCCGAGAAACAAAACAAAAGCCCTACGCCTCCAATTCCCCCTGTTCTATAGAAACCCCCCTATAATACATTGAGCTTGGCTTGGGTATGATCAGCGGTGTACCATCACCACCCCGGTTTCTCTATCTATCAACAACCAAACACATTGGCTTTTGTCCAAAATGGCACCCTATTCCCTATTCCCTATTCCCCAGCCCACTATGGCCCCTGGTCAAAAGTAGTGCACTATATAGGGAATAGGGTGACATTTCAGACACAGCCACTCCCTCCTGTTGAGCACTCCAACATTAATTTATTCAGGCATATTTAGCAGGACAAAGAGCCGAGGCAAGACCCTCCTGCCACTCACAGCTCGGCTAAGAGGGTCTGAAAGCCTTTTATTATGGGGATTAGAACCATAGAACCCGGGGGGTAACTAAGGCATTATGCAGCGAGTGCAGAGAGAGACTGGTGACGATTGACACCCTGATACCTGACATCTCCACTTCTATCCACTACTAAACCATCAGGGAGCCTATAGGAATCATTATACAGCTGCCTGACTGTCTGCGGGACAGACGGACAGACAGCTGATTGACTGTATTTACATCTATGGGAAATGACTGGCCTGTCTCTGTCTATCTACTGTGTGTGTGTGTATTGTGCAGATAGTGCACATCTTACGTCATAATGAATGGTCTCTGTCTGTGACAGTGAAATCTATGGATAAGGCCATCCGGTTCAAGCTGTTTGCCGTCATTATGTGGGACCCTTTCAGACATTGAAAAGGATTTGAAAACACCCCGATGTTAAGAGAGCCTGTTGGTACCCTCGTTATCTGGAGGACAGGATCATCTCTAATTGTGTGTGCCTTGGACCAGAGCAGTGAGCATGGGCATGTCGTATGGCCACAAAAGGGACAGAGAGGAATTTAGAACGATGTTTCATTTTCCTCTTTAAAGGGGATAATATAATCATAAATATCCTGTATTGGTTTTTAGTTCGACTGTTACATTTCTTATATTCAGATGTTTTAGTTTTGACAAAACATAAACAACAAATTGAATGGCCATTCATACTAGAATGACTAACATCACTGTTCCCCTTCTTTCTCTTATGGGATCATTCAGGAATGGATTCCCCTCCTAATAAAGATCTCATTCAAACCATTCACATTGGTCTAATACAGTCAACTCAATGTTACAGTCAACTCAATGTTAAACTGGTCTGTCTACTCTGTTGTCATGGTAATATCTACTTCTTCCCCTGAATCTCAGTTCAAATCTGCAGCAATGAAATGATCCAGCGTGGCTTGGATAGGGATAGTAGCCATGGAGATCAGTGGGGATAGTAGCCATGGAGACCAGTGGGGATAGTAGCCATGGAGATCAGTGGGGGTAGTAGCCATGGAGATCAGTGGGGGTAGTAGCCATGGAGACCAGTGGGGGTAGTAGCCATGGAGATCAGTGGGGGCAGTAGTAGCCATGGAGATCAGTGGGGGTAGGAGTAGCCATGGAGATCAGTGGGGGTAGTAGCCATGGAGATCAGTGGGGGTAGTAGTAGCCATGGAGATCAGTGGGGGTAGTAGTAGCCATGGAGATCGGTGGGGGTAGTAGCCATGGAGATCAGTGGGGGTAGTAGTAGCCATGGAGATCAGTGGGGGTAGTAGTAGCCATGGAGATCAGTGGGGGTAGTAGTAGCCATGGAGATCAGTGGGGGTAGTAGTAGCCATGGAGATCAGTGGGGGTAGTGGTAGCCATGGAGATCAGTGGGGGTAATAGTAGCCATGGAGATCAGTGGGGGTAGTAGTAGCCATGGAGACCAGTGGGGGTAGTAGTAGCCACACAGACCACTGGGGGTAGTAGCCATGGAGACCAGTGGGGGTAGTAGTAGCCATGCAGACCAGTAGGGGTAGTAGCCATGGAGACCAGTGGGGGTAGTAGTAGCCATGGAGACCAGTGGGGGTAGTAGTAGCCATGGAGACCAGTAGGGGTAGTAGCCATGGAGACCAGTGGGGGTAGTAGTAGCCATGGAGACCAGTGAGGGGTAGAAAGCTGGTGAGGAGGAGACAAAGAAAAGGTCCATAAGGGGTAGTGATTGGCCAGTGAGGAGGAGTGGTCTGGTGGTGTGTAGGTCTGTAGGGGGTTGTGATTGGCCAGTGAGGAGGAGTCGTCTGGTGGTGTGTAGGTCTGTGGGGGGTAGTGATTGGCCTGTGAGGAGGAGTGGTCTGGTGGTGTGTAGGTCTGTAGGGGGTAGTGATTGGCCTGTGAGGAGGAGTGGTCTGGTGGTGTGTAGGTCTGTGGGGGGTTATGATTGGCCAGTGAGGAGGAGTGGTCTGGTGGTGTGTAGGTCTGTGGGGGGTAGTGATTGGCCAGTGAGGAGGAGTGGTCTGGTGGTGTGTAGGTCTGTGGGGGGTAGTGATTGGCCTGTGAGGAGGAGTGGTCCGGTGGTGTGTAGGTCTGTGGGGGGTTGTGATTGGCCAGTGAGGAGGCGTGGTCTGGTGGTGTGTAGACCAGTGACAGATAGTGGACCTGTGGTAGACTGACACTGAAGAGCCTTCCTGGGACACTTCAACCATGATGGAGGAGCACAGTGTTACAGTGGGGCTGTAGAGATATTTAATTAAGTGGGTAGCGCTAAGTACCATTAGCATAACTGTTGATTGGTCCTCCTCATTAGCAGCATCCACAGTTATCAACTATAGACCTGTAGCTAGTCTATATTACATCACCTATAGACCTGTAGCTAGTCTATATTACATCACCTATAGACCTGTAGCTAGTCTATATTACATCACCTATAGACCTGTAGCTAGTCTATATTACATCACCTATAGACCTGTAGCTAGTCTATATTACATCACCTATAGACCTGTAGCTAGTCTATATTACATCACCTATAGACCTGTAGCTAGTCTATATTACATCACCTATAGACCTGTAGCTAGTCTATATTACATCACCTATAGACCTGTAGCTAGTCTATATTACATCACCTATAGACCTGTAGCTAGTCTATATCACAGTAGTATTACAGTACAGCCCTGGGGTAAGACAGTCCTCTGGATTGAAGACATTAATGGCCTGCTGTGTCTTTAGGAAATCTCAAGTATGTATCTAGACACACGACACACGCACCTATTTTATCCTTTCGTTAGATAACATCTTTCCTGACTGCAACCCAGTGAAGCCCCAGTGATGAACGCTACAGCTTGCGAGGTTAGACTCCATGCAGCTCTTTCAGCGGGGGAAGTGTAGTGGGATTATAACAGTGGGCTTCAATATCTGTCCTCTGCTGTCGGCTCTGCTGTTGCTTATCAGCCCTCCGCAGCTCACTGTGTGTGTGTCTTTTGTGTGTGTGTGTGTGGCTTGTGTGTGTGTGTGTGTGTGTGTGTGTGCGTGGCTTGGGTTTGTGTGTGTGTGTGGCTTGTGTGTGTGTTTGTGTGTGTGTGTGTGGCTTGTGTTTGTGTTTGTGTGTGTGTGTGTGTGGCTTGTGT
>NW_022261982.1:3687485-3712485 GCF_002021735.2 Oncorhynchus kisutch | reverse complement strand
GGCCATGGTCCATGTTGTTAGATATGTTATTGATGCGTACGGGGAATTTGCATGGTGGGCACACAGGGCTTGCACGTCTGTCTTCTGGAAAAGGCAAACATTCCGCCATTTTGGATCGATGTGTATCACAGGGCTTGTTGTCTGTCTTCTGGGAAGGTAAACATTCTGCCATTTTGGATCGATGTGTATCACAGTGCTTGTTGTCTGGGGGTTTAGAGGAGGTCAGGGGTTCTGAAGGACATCACAGAGACACAGATATGATACTCTCTCCACAGCTTTTAGTTGGATTTCTAAGGTGTGGTGGAGCAAAGAACAGGCCTTGTGTCAGAGCTCAGATTGAAAAAAATGAGCTCCGAATACCCCACCCTATGTAGAGGATAATATTACCCTTCCCCCATCTATACCCCACCCTATGTAGAGGATAATATTACCCTTCCCCATCTATACCCCACCCTATGTAGAGGATAATATTACCCTTCCCCCATCTATACCCCACCTTATGTAGAGGATAATATTACCCTTCCCCCATCTATACCCCACCTTATGTAGAGGATAATATTACCCTTCCCCCATCTATACCCCACCCTATGTAGAGGATAATATTACCCTTCCCCCATCTATACCCCACCTTATGTAGAGGATAATATTACCCTTCCCCATCTATACCCCACCCTATGTAAAGGATAATATTACCCTTCCCCCATCTATACCCCACCTTATGTAGAGGATAATATTACCCTTCCCCCATCTATACCCCACCCTATGTAGAGGATAATATTACCCTTCCCCCATCAATACCCCACCCTATGTAGAGGATAATATTACCCTTCCCCCATCAATACCCCACCCTATGTAGAGGATAATATTACCCTTCCCCCATCAATACCCCACCCTATGTAGAGGATAATATTACCCTTCCCCCATCTATACCCCACCCTATGTAGAGGAGAATATTACCCTTCCCCCATCTATACCCCACCCTATGTAGAGGATAATATTACCCTTCCCCATCAATACCCCACCCTATGTAGAGGATAATATTACCCTTCCCCCATCTATACCCCACCCTATGTAGAGGATAATATTACCCTTCCCCCATCTATACCCCACCCTATGTAGAGGATAATATTACCCTTCCCTCATCTATACCCCACCCTATGTAGAGGATAATATTACCCTTCCCCCATCAATACCCCACCCTATGTAGAGGATAATATTCTCCTTCCCCCATCTATACCCCACCCTATGTAGAGGATAATATTACCCTTCCCCATCTATACCCCACCCTATGTAGAGGATAATATTACCCTTCCCCCATCTATACCCCACCCTATGTAGAGGATAATATTACCCTTCCCCCATCAATACCCCACCCTATGTAGAGGATAATATTACCCTTCCCCATCTATACCCCACCCTATGTAGAGGATAATATTACCCTTCCCCCATCTATACCCCACCCTATGTAGAGGATAATATTACCCTTCCCCCATCTATACCCCACCCTATGTAGAGGATAATATTACCCTTCCCCCATCTATACCCCACCCTATGTAGAGGATAATATTACCCTTCCCCCATCAATACCCCACCCTATGTAAAGGATAATATTACCCTTCCCCATCTATACCCCACCCTATGTAGAGGATAATATTACCCTTCCCCCATCTATACCCCACCCTATGTAGAGGATAATATGACCCTTCCCCCATCTATACCCCACCCTATGTAGAGGATAATATTACCCTTCCCCCATCTATACCCCACCTTATGTAGAGGATAATATTACCCTTCCCCATCTATACCCCACCCTATGTAGAGGATAATATTACCCTTCCCCCATCTATACCCCACCTTATGTAGAGGATAATATTACCCTTCCCCCATCTATACCCCACCCTATGTAGAGGATAATATTACCCTTCCCCATCTATACCCCACCCTATGTAGAGGATAATATTACCCTTCCCCCATCTATACCCCACCTTATGTAGAGGATAATATTACCCTTCCCCCATCTATACCCCACCTTATGTAGAGGATAATATTACCCTTCCCCCATCTATACCCCACCCTATGTAGAGGATAATATTACCCTTCCCCCATCTATACCCCACCTTATGTAGAGGATAATATTACCCTTCCCCATCTATACCCCACCTTATGTAGAGGATAATATTACCCTTCCCCCATCTATACCCCACCTTATGTAGAGGATAATATTACCCTTCCCCCATCTATACCCCACCCTATGTAGAGGATAATATTACCCTTCCCCCATCTATACCCCACCTTATGTAGAGGATAATATTACCCTTCCCCCATCTATACCCCACCCTATGTAGAGGATAATATTACCCTTCCCCATCTATACCCCACCCTATGTAGAGGATAATATTACCCTTCCCCCATCTATACCCCACCTTATGTAGAGGATAATATTACCCTTCCCCCATCTATACCCCACCTTATGTAGAGGATAATATTACCCTTCCCCCATCTATACCCCACCCTATGTAGAGGATAATATTACCCTTCCCCCATCTATACCCCACCCTATGTAGAGGATAATATTACCCTTCCCCCATCTATACCCCACCCTATGTAGAGGATAATATTACCCTTCCCCATCTATACCCCACCCTATGTAGAGGATAATATTACCCTTCCCCATCTATACCCCACCCTATGTAGAGGATAATATTACCCTTCCCCCATCTATACCCCACCCTATGTAGAGGATAATATTACCCTTCCCCCATCTATACCCCACCCTATGTAGAGGATAATATTACCCTTCCCCCATCTATACCCCACCCTATGTAGAGGATAATATTCTCCTTCCCCCATCTATACCCCACCCTATGTAGAGGATAATATTACCCTTCCCCCATCTATACCCCACCCTATGTAGATGATAATATTACCCTTCCCCATCTATACCCCACCCTATGCAGAGGACAATAGTACCCTTCCCCATCTATACCCCACCCTATGTAGAGGATAATATTACCCTTCCCCCATCTATACTCCACCCTATGTAGAGGATAATATTACCCTTCCCCCATCTATACCCCACCCTATGTAGAGGATAATATTACCCTTCCCCATCTATACCCCACCCTATGTAGAGGATAATATTACCCTTCCCCCATCTATACTCCACCCTATGTAGAGGATAATATTACCCTTCCCCCATCTATACCCCACCCTATGTAGAGGATAATATTACCCTTCCCCATCTATACCCCACCCTATGTAGAGGATAATATTACCCTTCCCCATCAATACCCCACCATATGTAGAGGATAATATTACCCTTCCCCCATCAATACCCCACCCTATGTAGAGGATAATATTACCCTTCCCCCATCAATACCCCACCCTATGTAGAGGATAATATTACCCTTCCCCATCTATACCCCACCCTATGTAGAGGATAATATTACCCTTCCCCCATCTATACCCCACCCTATGTAGAGGATAATATTACCCTTCCCCATCTATACCCCACCCTATGTAGAGGATAATATTACCCTTCCCCATCTATACCCCACCCTATGTAGAGGATAATATTACCCTTCCCCCATCTATACCCCACCCTATGTAGAGGATAATATTACCCTTCCCCCATCTATACCCCACCCTATGTAGAGGATAATATTACCCTTCCCCCATCAATACCCCACCCTATGTAGAGGATAATATTACCCTTCCCCCATCAATACCCCACCCTATGTAGAGGATAATATTACCCTTCCCCCATCAATACCCCACCCTATGTAGAGGATAATATTACCCTTCCCCCATCTATACCCCACCCTATGTAGAGGAGAATATTACCCTTCCCCCATCTATACCCCACCCTATGTAGAGGATAATATTACCCTTCCCCATCAATACCCCACCCTATGTAGAGGATAATATTACCCTTCCCCCATCTATACCCCACCCTATGTAGAGGATAATATTACCCTTCCCCCATCTATACCCCACCCTATGTAGAGGATAATATTACCCTTCCCTCATCTATACCCCACCCTATGTAGAGGATAATATTACCCTTCCCCCATCAATACCCCACCCTATGTAGAGGATAATATTCTCCTTCCCCCATCTATACCCCACCCTATGTAGAGGATAATATTACCCTTCCCCATCTATACCCCACCCTATGTAGAGGATAATATTACCCTTCCCCCATCTATACCCCACCCTATGTAGAGGATAATATTACCCTTCCCCCATCAATACCCCACCCTATGTAGAGGATAATATTACCCTTCCCCATCTATACCCCACCCTATGTAGAGGATAATATTACCCTTCCCCCATCTAAACCCCACCCTATGTAGAGGATAATATTACCCTTCCCCCATCTATACCCCACCCTATGTAGAGGATAATATTACCCTTCCCCCATCTATACCCCACCCTATGTAGAGGATAATATTACCCTTCCCCCATCAATACCCCACCCTATGTAAAGGATAATATTACCCTTCCCCATCTATACCCCACCCTATGTAGAGGATAATATTACCCTTCCCCCATCTATACCCCACCCTATGTAGAGGATAATATGACCCTTCCCCCATCTATACCCCACCCTATGTAGAGGATAATATTACCCTTCCCCCATCTATACCCCACCCTATGTAGAGGATAATATTACCCTTCCCCCATCTATACCCCACCCTATGTAGAGGATAATATTACCCTTCCCCATCTATACCCCACCCTATGTAGAGGATAATATTACCCTTCCCCCATCTATACCCCACCCTATGTAGAGGATAATATTACCCTTCCCCCATCTATACCCCACCCTATGTAGAGGATAATATTACCCTTCCCCCATCTATACCCCACCCTATGTAGAGGATAATATTACCCTTCCCCATCTATACCCCACCCTATGTAGAGGATAATATTACCTTCCCCATCTATACCCCACCCTATGTAGAGGATACCCCACCCTATGTAGAGGATAATATTCCCTTCCCCCATCTATACCCCACCCTATGTAGAGGATAATATTACCCTTCCCCCATCTATACCCCACCCTATGTAGAGGATAATATTACCCTTCCCCCATCTATACCCCACCCTATGTAGAGGATAATATTACCCTTCCCCCATCTATACCCCACCCTATGTAGAGGATAATATTACCCTTCCCCCATCTATACCCCACCCTATGTAGAGGATAATATTACCCTTCCCCCATCTATACCCCACCCTATGTAGAGGATAATATTACCCTTCCCCCATCTATACCCCACCCTATGTAGAGGATAATATTACCCTTCCCCCATCTATACCCCACCCTATGTAGAGGATAATATTACCCTTCCCCCATCTATACCCCACCCTATGTAGAGGATAATATTACCCTTCCCCCATCTATACCCCACCCTATGTAGAGGATAATATTACCCTTCCCCCATCTATACCCCACCCTATGTAGAGGATAATATTACCCTTCCCCATCTATACCCCACCCTATGTAGAGGATAATATTACCCTTCCCCCATCTATACCCCACCCTATGTAGAGGATAATATTACCCTTCCCCCATCAATACCCCACCCTATGTAGAGGATAATATTACCCTTCCCCCATCTATACCCCACCCTATGTAGAGGATAATATTACCCTTCCCCCATCTATACCCCACCCTATGTAGAGGATAATATTACCCTTCCCCCATCTATACCCCACCCTATGTAGAGGATAATATTACCCTTCCCCCATCTATACCCCACCCTATGTAGAGGATAATATTACCCTTCCCCCATCTATACCCCACCCTATGTAGAGGATAATATTACCCTTCCCCATCTATACCCCACCTTATGTAGAGGATAATATTACCCTTCCCCATCTATACCCCACCCTATGTAGAGGATAATATTACCCTTCCCCCATCTATACCCCACCCTATGTAGAGGATAATATTACCCTTCCCCCCATCTATACCCCACCCTATGTAGAGGATAATATTACCCTTCACCCATCTATACCCCACCCTATGTAGAGGATAATATTACCCTTCCCCCATCTATACCCCACCCTATGTAGAGGATAATATTACCCTTCCCCATCTATACCCCATCCTATGTAGAGGATAATATTACCCTTCCCCATCTATACCCCACCTTATGTAGAGGATAATATTACCCTTCCCCATCTATACCCCACCTTATGTAGAGGATAATATTACCCTTCCCCCATCAATACCCCACCCTATGTAGAGGATAATAAATTACCCTTCCCCATCTATACCCCACCTTATGTAGAGGATAATATTCTCCTTCCCCATCTATACCCCACCCTATGTAGAGGATAATATTCTCCTTCCCCATCTATACCCCACCCTATGTAGAGGATAATATTACCCTTCCCCATCTATACCCCACCTTATGTAGAGGATAATATTCTCCTTCCCCATCTATACCCCACCCTATGTAGAGGATAATATTCTCCTTCCCCATCTATACCCCACCCTATGTAGAGGATAATATTCTCCTTCCCCATCTATACCCCACCCTATGTAGAGGATAATATTACCCTTCCCCCATCTATACCCCACCTTATGTAGAGGATAATATTCTCCTTCCCCATCTATACCCCACCCTATGTAGAGGATAATATTCTCCTTCCCCATCTATACCCCACCCTATGTAGAGGAAACAGGAAACATATTAATTCAAACTGCACCTCCTCCTTGACACAAATACCAGTAACAGGAATTGACCAGGTTCCTTCTCCATTTCCTGTCTCTGTTGTCAGGTGACATCAGGAGTTGGACAATGTGTGTTCTCTTGCCTCCGGAAATCACCTGACAATATGATTTGAACCAAAAACGATGGGCTTGTTTCTCTGCAAAAAAAACGAGTTTTGTTTTTGTTGTGAATCACTAAAGTCACATTGACTGTCATAATGCATGTAGATGACTTTTGTATTCTTTTCCAGATGGCATCCTAACTTCTTATACATTCACATGCTATGGAACACTCAAGGGGATAACACATACATGTTGTGCTGCAAGGGGCAGCAGTCAGAACAGAGTGTTATATGGTGAGGTTTGGATGGATAGAACACACCAACCTCACTATGTGTCTATAGTTAGACCTGGTTTGTCCACAGAGGGTCCACAGAGTGATAGGAATGTCTTTGCAGTTTCTACTTTATCTGTACATCTAATGTATGTTGGGAATAGCTGAGCTGTACTCCTTCAGGGGTGAGAAGATGCTCTGCGTCTGGTCTGAGTGGATGTCTTATCTCACCCCTAGCTGAGGAGGAAATGTTACCTCTCTCTCTCTCTCTCTCTCAATTCAATTCAATTCAATTCAAGGGCTTTATTGGCATGGGAAACATGTGTTAACATTGCCAAAGCTCTCTCTCTCTCTCTCTCTCTCTCTCTCTCTCTCTCTCTCTCTCTCTCTCTCTCTCTCCCTCTCTCCCTCTTCCTCTCTTCCTCTCTTCCTCTTGTTGGACTACGTCCGTCCACCTGGGTTCAGAAGACAGGAAACAAGCTGCTCTGACCAGTCCCATGTTCCACCGAGGAGAGGAAACGGTGGAGTGGAATTATCCCAGGTTGCTAAGGAACGATGACCCTGGAAATGCCTACAATGAAATGGATGGCCCACTACACACAGTTATCGCACGACATCTGGCTTGTAGGACCAATGTCCCAGGTCTGAGATGTGACACAGTAAAACACACCATATTCCAAGAAATAGTCATCAACTGGACTCCAATGGGTTTGCAGGCAGCGTTTTCCTCAGAACATAGAGAGCTCAACCATGGCCTCCCAGCCCATTTCCAATGGGATGTGATTGGTAAATTAACACTGTTCCTATTTAACGACTCACCGACTCCAGATGTTGAACTAACAGAAATGCTGATGGGCCAGACTTCTAAAGGCAACAACTATTTCCCCTTTTCTCTTAGTAGACTGACATGTTTCATCCTCCAATACCCCTCAGAACTTCTATTCAAATGTTTAGGCTACTTTATATTCTCTCTATATATACTGTGTAAATATATATATATATATACAGTATGCATTATTTCACTGCTGATCTTGCAGTTGTAGTACATTAGTCCCTCACTACATAACCAGATGGATTAGTCCCTCACTACATGACCAGATGGATTAGTCCCTCACTACATGACCAGATGGATTAGTCCCTCACTACATGACCAGATGGATTAGTCCCTCACTACATGACCAGATGGATTAGTCCCCTCACTACATGACCAGATGGATTAGTCCCTCACTACATGACCAGATGGATTAGTCCCTCACTACATGACCAGATGGATTAGTCCCTCACTACCATGACCAGGTGGATTAGTCCCTCACTACCATGACCAGGTGGATTAGTCCCTCACTACATGACCAGATGGATTAGTCCCTCACTATCATGACCAGATGGATTAGTCCCTCACTACATGACCAGATGGATTAGTCCCTCACTATCATGACCAGATGGATTAGTCCCTCACTACCATAACCAGATGGATTAGTCCCCCATTATGACGCATCAGATGGATTAGTCCCTCAGTACATGACCAGATGGATTAGTCCCTCACTTGACCAGATGGATTAGTCCCTCACTATCATGACCAGATGGATTAGTCCCTCACTACATGACCAGATGGATTAGTCCCCCATTATGATGCATCGGATGGATTAGTCCCCCATTATAATGCATCAGATGAATTATTCCCCCATTATGATGCATCAGATGGATTAGTCCCCCATTATGATGTATCAGATGGATTAGTCCCCCATTATGATGCAGCAGATGGATTAGTCCCCCATTATGATGTATCAGATGGATTAGTCCCCCATTATGATGCAGCAGATGGATTCGTCCCCCATTATGATGCAGCAGATGGATTAGTCCCCCATTATGATGCAGCAGATGGATTAGTCCCCCATTATGATGCAGCGGATGGATTAGTCCCCCATTATGATGCAGCAGATGGATTAGTCCCCCATTATGATGCAGCAGATGGATTAGTCCCCCATTATGATGCAGCAGATGGATTCGTCCCCCATTATGATGCAGCAGATGGATTCGTCCCCCATTATGATGCAGCAGATGGATTAGTCCCCCATTATGATGTAGCAGATGGATTAGTCCCCCATTATGATGTAGCAGATGGATTAGTCCCCCATTATGATGCAGCAGATGGATTAGTCCCCCATTATGATGCAGCAGATGGATTAGTCCCCCATTATGATGCAGCAGATGGATTAGTCCCCCATTATGATGCAGCAGATGATACTCATAAAACTTGCTGCAGCTTCACAGTCCCTGCTAATCTCTCTTTGTAATGACGTGAATGAGCTGAGAGATAGCAAAGCTGTTGGTTTCATGTCTCCAAGGAACACCAACACAGGGTACGTTGTTGAGGGTACGTTGTTGTGTTACTGTGTTAAGCCGACAGGCATCATATTGCATAACATCCCAACGTTCCCCTCAAAATCTTATTCCCTTGTGGATTGTTAAGAGTCCCCTGTCATCCTTCCTACTTTGATCTGGTTCCAGGTCTGACACTAATATATATTATCCTCTCCTCTACGTTCCAGTGGCTTCCTACACGCTGTTAGGGGCTGCAGCCCTAAAGGCTCCTTACTCCCTTTATAGTGCACTACTTTCAGCAGGGGACCATAGGGCCCTGGTCATAAGGAGTGCACTATATAGGGAATAGGGTGCCGTTTGAGACGAAGCCAGGGGGATCGGCTGAGCTCTCTAAATTAAAGCTGGAGGGTGACGAGGGTGTTCTGCAGCTTACCAAACACAGTCGGCTCAGCCCTGTCAGTCTGTCACACAGGACTCAATGTTGGACAGACAGCTTGGTAATAGTCACATTTGCTGACAAGACAAGACAAGCACCTCAGGTTTGGGAAAAATAACGTTTATTCTGTCATTTTTTTTTGCATCAGGAACTTTTTTATGTAACTTCTAAAACAGGTAAATCATCAGAATAATATTAACACACATCAGACACACAGACACACATGGCAACACAGACACACATGGTAACACAGACACACATGGTAACACAGAGACACATGGTAACACAGAGACACATGGTAACATAGAGACACATGGTAACACAGAGACACATGGTAACACAGAGACACATGGCAACATAGAGACACATGGTAACACACAGACACATGGTAACACAGACACACATGGTAACACAGAGACACATGGTAACACAGACACACATGGTAACACAGACACATGGTAACATAGAGACACATGGTAACATAGAGACACACGGTAACACAGAAACACGTGGCAACATAGAGACACATGGTAACACAGAGACACATGGCAACACAGAGACACATGGTAACACAGAGACACATGGTAACACAAGGACACATGGCAACATAGAGACACATGGTAACACAGAGACACATGGTAACACAGACACATGGTAACACAGACACACATGGTAACACAGAGACACATGGTAACACAGATACACATGGTAACACAGAGACACATGGTAACACAGAGACACATGGTAACACAAGGACACATGGCAACATAGAGACACATGGTAACACAGAGACACATGGTAACACAGAGACACATGGTAACACAGAGACACATGGTAACACAGAGACACATGGTAACATTATTGAACATTCATGGTTGTGTTTATATGCTAGAACTGTGTTCTGTGTATAGTCATGTTTTCATTCCATTGTATTGTTCATACAGACTAACCAGGGCTGTATTGTTCATACAGACTAACCAGGGCTGTATTGTTCATACAGACTAACCAGGGCTGTACTGTATTGTTCATACAGACTAACCAGGGCTGTACTGTATTGTTCATACAGACTAACCAGGGCTGTATTGTTCATACAGACTAACCAGGGCTGTACTGTATTGTTCATACAGACTAACCAGGGCTGTACTGTATTGTTCATACAGACTAACCAGGGCTGTATTGTTCATACAGACTAACCAGGGCTGTATTGTTCATACAGACTAACCAGGGCTGTACTGTATTGTTCATACAGACTAACCAGGGCTGTACTGTATTGTTCATACAGACTAACCAGGGCTGTACTGTATTGTTCATACAGACTAACCAGGGCTGTATTGTTCATACAGACTAACCAGGGCTGTATTGTTCATACAGACTAACCAGGGCTGTACTGTATTGTTCATACAGACTAACCAGGGCTGTATGAGTTTCTGTTGGTCCATTTGGTCTCCCCCCTCCCCCATATGATCGTTGGAGGCTAACCTCCCCACCTCACACTGTCTGAGTGGGAGAGGGGTCCGCTCTGGGCAACACACACACACACACACACACACACACACACACACACACACACACACACACACACACACACACACACACACACACACACACACACAGGAGCCTCTGGGTGTGAAAGCCTGGCTGCTTCCCTCATCCCAACACATTCACATGATGCTGTGACATTTCAGGCCCTCTGTGGATAATGCTTCTGCAATGTCTGATGGGGGGTATGTGTGTGCGTGCACATGTGTGTGTACGTGTGTTTGTGTGCGTGTGCGTTTGTGCATGTGTGTGTGTGCGTGTGTGTTTCTGCGATGTGTGTGTGTCTGCGCGTGCATGTGTGTAAACGACTTTGTACCTGTCATGTTTACAGAATGTGACAAGCTAATCTATAAAAGACATCAACCAACGTGGAAAAAGAACTGTTCAGTCAATGGGGTGGAATTCTACTGCCTGGCTTTGACTCGAAACAATTGTATTTTCTGAAACATGTGAGGGAAATGACAGATCTGGGTCAGAGACCCAAGTCCAGGAAGAACTGTGACAATTTGTCTCGAAAAGGTTACAAGTACTCTCTAAAATAAAGAATGATATATTTTATATACGTTTATTATTTGTCTTACGTGACACAAACCATGTTGTAAATCGTAAATTGCTTGTAAAAATGCACACCTGAAACTAGATTTTATTTACAGTAATAGACTGTGTATTTTGCCAGCAGATGCATAGGGGGGACAAGTCACTGTAACTAAGTGTGTCATCTGCTTGCAGATGCTGTTATGAATTGTCACACAGTTGTTGAGTCTCATCTGGTTATGCCTGTGGGTTGTGACCACTGGTTCTTCTGTAATGACTGAGTCCATTCTGTCAACACTGTATAGAGCTTGGCTTCTGCTTGATAATACAACCAACTAAAAGCCCGGTGTAAGGTCTGGGGGGAGGGGTGGAGGGGTGGAGGGTGTAGAGGGGTGGAGGGGTAGAGGGGTGTAGGGGTAGAGGGGTGGAGGGGTGGAGGGTGTGGAGGGTGTGGAGGGGTGGAGGGTGAGGAGGGGTGGAGGGGTGGAGGGTGTAGAGGGGTGGAGGAGTGGAGAGTGTGGAGGGGTGGAGGGGTGGAGGGTGTAGAGGGGTGGAGGAGTGGAGGAGTGGAGGGTGTAGAGGGGTGGAGGGGTAGAGGGGTGGAGGGGTGGAGGGTGTAGAGGGGTGGAGGGTGTGGAGGGGTGGAGGAGTGGAGGGTGTGGAGGGGTGGATAATTTGCCTTCCTCATGAGGCCATCTATTTAGTGAAGTGCACCAGTCCCTCCTGCAGCAAATTACCCCCACAACATGATGCTGCCACCTCCGTGCTTCACGGTCGGGATGGTATTCTTCGGCTTGCCAAGCCTCCCCCTTTTTCCTCCAAACAAAACAATGGTCATTATGGCCAAACAGTTCTATTTTTTTTTCATCAGACCAGAGGACATTTCTCCAAAAAGTACAATCTTTGTACCCATGTGCAGTTGCAAACCGTAGTCTGGCTTTTTTATGGCAGTTTTGGAGCACTGGCTTCTTCCTTGCTGAGCAACCTTTCAGGCTATGGTGATATAGGACTCCTTTTACTGTGGATATAGATACTTTTGTACCTGTTTCCTCCAGCATCTTCACAAGGTCCTTTGCTGTTGTTCTGGGATTGATTTGCACTTTTCGTACCAAAGTACGTTCATCTCTAGGAGACAGAACGGGTCTCCTTCCTGAGCGGTATGACGGCTGCGTGGTCCCATGGTGTTTATACTTGCGTACTATTGTTTGTACAGATGAACGTGGTACCTTCAGGCGTTTGGAAATTGCTCCCAAGGATGAACCAGACTTTGAGAGGTCTACTATTTTTTTTCTGAGATCTTGGCTGATTTTCTTTTGATTTTCCTATGATGTCAAGCAAAGAGGCACTGAGTTTGAAGGTAGGCCTTGAAATACATTCACAGATGCACCTCCAATTAACTCAAATAATGTCAATTAGCCTATCAGAAGCTTCTAAAGCCATGACATCATTTCCTGGAATTTTCCACGCTGTTTAATGGCACAGTCAACTTACTGTATGTAAACTTCTGACCCACTGGATTTGTGATACAATTAATTATAAGTGAAATAATCTGTCTAAACAATTGTTGGAAAAATGACTTGCATCATGTACAAAATAGATGTCCTAACCAACTTGCCAAAACTATAGTTTGTTAACAATACATTTGTGGAGTGGTTGAAAAACGAGTTTTAATGACTCCAACCTAATGTATGTAAACTTCCAACTTCAACAGTATACAGTACCAGTCATTCCAGAGTTTTTCTTTATTTTTACTATTTTCTACATTCTAGAATAACAGTGAAGACATCAAAACTATGAAATAACACATGTGGAATCAGGTAGTAACCAAAAAGGTCTTGAAACCCTTTGCCTTGATGACAGTCTTGATAACAGCATTAGGAACTGGAAGGTGTTGTTGACCCATTAGGAACTGGAAGTAAACACTAGAAGGTGTTGTTGACCCATTAGGAACTGGAAGTAAACACTAGAAGGTGTTGTTGACCCATTAGGAACTGGAAGTAAACACTAGAAGGTGTTGTTGACTCATTAGGAACTGGAAGTAAACACTAGAAGGTGTTGTTGACCCATTAGGAACTGGAAGTAAACACTAGAAGGTGTTGTTGACTCATTAGGAACTGGAAGTAAACACTAGAAGGTGTTGACTCATTAGGAACTGGAAGTAAACACTAGAAGGTGTTGACTCATTAGGAACTGGAGGTAATGCTAGAATGTGTTGTTGACTAGCTCCACTGAACTGCTTCAGCTTTGTGTTGTGGCTTGGCTAGCACAGAAGCATTCATACACCGTGATGCAGATGCTAAACAATGGAAGTGGTGTTCCACTAAAACCAATAAAATGAGTTGGAACTAAGCCTTTTTAGGCTCCAACTTTTACACACCATTAAGTCGCTTGTAAATGTCCCCCTCTTATCAGCTTGTGTGGCCAGAGGTACAGGAGCAGATATACACCAGTTTCCCGCTGGCCGAGTAAACAGAGAATTTTGGATGAAAGTAATGAAAAAAATTTAATTGAATGTTGTTATCTGGGTCATTATTCGAGGAGCTTAGACATGTTAATGTAAAGGACACAGCAGACATGGGACAGGGGACAGTCTAGACCTGCATGACTTCCTGCCAGCCAGGGCGTGAGTCCAAGTGCCAGGCACCAGTCTCCCGAGTCTGCAGCTCTGCAGAGCGAGAGAGAGAGCGAGGGAGAGAGCAAGAGAGAGAGAGAGAACGAGAGAGAGCGAGAGAGAGAGAGAAAGAGAGAGAACGAGAGAGAGAGAGAGTGAGAGTGAGAGTGAGAGTGAGAGAGAGAGAGAGAGAGAGAGAGAGAGAGAGAGAGAGAGAGAGAGATTGTGCGTGTTTGTTGTGTATGGTTGCACAATGGGAACACAGTACCCATTAACACCAAGCATTGAAAGTTGGATAATCATGATCATTCTTCATGAGGAAAAAGGAGAAAAGAAAAGAAAAAGAGGAGGAAGAGTATAAAGAGATAAAAGAAAAGCTCCCTCCTGTTTCTCTCCCAGTTCACTGTCTGAAATCAATTATGTCATTTGGGGTTCACTCCCAGGCATTCTATATTTCATGTTGGAAGTCAATGAGTTGACACCTCCAGCTGTGTGTGTGTGTGTGTGTGTGTGTGTGTGTGTGTGTGTGTGTGTGTGTGTGTGTGTGTGTGTGTGTGTGTGTGTGTGTGTGTGTGTGTGTGTGTGTGTGTGTGACACTTTAAGCTTTTTGTGACGGCCTTTTGTTATTTGGGAATGTGGGAAACAGTACAGGCAGGCGAGCTATCTCTCACACACAGCTTATACCTGAAGAGTTTCCAGAGTTACAGGCTAGCTATCTCACACACACAGCTTATACCTGAAGAGTTCCCAGAGTTACAGGCTAGCTATCTCAGACACGCAGCTTATACCTGAAGAGTTCCCAGAGTTACAGGCTAGCTATCTCACACACAGTTTATACCTGAAGAGTTCCCAGAGTTACAGGCTAGCTATCTCACACACAGTTTATACCTGAAGAGTTCCCAGAGTTACAGGCTAGCTATCTCACACACAGTTTATACCTGAAGAGTTCCCAGAGTTACAGGCTAGCTATCTCACACACAGTTTATACCTGAAGAGTTCCCAGAGTTACAGACTAGCTATCTCACACACAGTTTATACCTGAAGAGTTCCCAGAGTTACAGGCTAGCTATCTCACACACGAAGCTTATACCTGAAGAGTTCCCAGAGTTACAGGCTAGCTATCTCACACACAGTTTATACCTGAAGAGTTCCCAGAGTTACAGGCTAGCTATCTCACACACGCAGCTTATACCTGAAGAGTTCCCAGAGTTACAGGTCAGCTGTCTCACACAGCTTGTTTCTCAAATCAAATCAAATTGTATTTGTCACATATGCCAACTACAACAGCTTTCACCTTACAGTGAAATGCTTACTTACAAGTCCTTAACCAACAATGGAGTTTTAAAAATAAAAATAAAAGTAACAAATAATTAAAGAGCAACAATAAAATAACCGTAGCGAGGCTACATACAGAGGGTACTGGTACAGAGTCAATGTGGAGGCTACATACAGGGGGTACTGGTACAGAGTCAATGTGGAGGCTACATACAGGGGGTACTGGTACAGAGTCAATGTGGAGGCTACATACAGGGGGTACTGGTACAGAGTCAATGTGGAGGCTACATACAGGGGGTACTGGTACAGAGTCAATGTGGAGGCTACATACAGGGGGTACTGGTACAGAGTCAATGTGGAGGCTACATACAGGGGGTACTGGTACAGAGTCAATGTGGAGGCTACATACAGGGGGTACTGGTACAGAGTCAATGTGGAGGCTACATACAGGGGGTACTGGTACAGAGTCAATGTGGAGGCTATATACAGGGGGTACTGGTACAGAGTCAATGTGGAGGCTACATACAGGGGGTACTGGTACAGAGTCAATGTGGAGGCTATATACAGGGGGTACTGGTACAGAGTCAATGTGGAGGCTACATACAGGGGGTACTGGTACAGAGTCAATGTGGAGGCTACATACAGGGGGTACTGGTACAGAGTCAATGTGGAGGCTACATACAGGGGGTACTGGTACAGAGTCAATGTGGAGGCTACATACAGGGGGTACTGGTACAGAGTCAATGTGGAGGCTACATACAGGGGGTACTGGTACAGAGTCAATGTGGAGGCTACATACAGGGGGTACTGGTACAGAGTCAATGTGGAGGCTACATACAGGGGGTACTGGTACAGAGTCAATGTGGAGGCTATATACAGGGGGTACCTGTACAGAGTCAATGTGGAGGCTATATACAGGGGGTACTGGTACAGAGTCAATGTGGAGGCTACATACAGGGGGTACTGGTACAGAGTCAATGTGGAGGCTACATACAGGGGGTACTGGTACAGAGTCAATGTGGAGGCTATATACAGAGGGTACTGGTACAGAGTCAATGTGGGGGCTACATACAGGGGGTACTGGTACAGAGTCAATGTGGAGGCTATATACAGAGGGTACTGGTACAGAGTCAATGTGGGGGCTACATACAGGGGGTACTGGTACAGAGTCAATGTGGAGGCTACATACAGGGGGTACTGGTACAGAGTCAATGTGGAGGCTATATACAGAGGGTACTGGTACAGAGTCAATGTGGAGGCTATATACAGAGGGTACTGGTACAGAGTCAATGTGGAGGCTACATACAGGGGGTACTGGTACAGAGTCAATGTGGAGGCTACATACAGGGGGTACTGGTACAGAGTCAATGTGGAGGCTACATACAGGGGGTACTGGTACAGAGTCAATGTGGAGGCTATATACAGGGGGTACTGGTACAGAGTCAATGTGGAGGCTATATACAGGGGGTACTGGTACAGAGTCAATGTGGAGGCTATATACAGGGGGTACTGGTACAGAGTCAATGTGGAGGCTACATACAGGGGGTACTGGTACAGAGTCAATGTGGAGGCTATATACAGGGGGTACTGGTACAGAGTCAATGTGGAGGCTATATACAGGGGGTACTGGTACAGAGTCAATGTGGAGGCTACATACAGGGGGTACTGGTACAGAGTCAATGTGGAGGCTACATACAGGGGGGTACAGGTACAGAGTCAATGTGGAGGCTACATACAGGGGGTACTGGTACAGAGTCAATGTGGAGGCTACATACAGGGGGTACTGGTACAGAGTCAATGTGGAGGCTACATACAGGGGGTACTGGTACAGAGTCAATGTGGAGGCTACATACAGGGGGTACTGGTAAGAGTCAATGTGGAGGTCTAGGGTACTGGTACAGAGTCAATGTGGAGGCTACATACAGGGGGTACTGGTACAGAGTCAATGTGGAGGCTATATACAGGGGGTACTGGTACAGAGTCAATGTGGAGGCTACATACAGGGGGTACTGGTACAGAGTCAATGTGGAGGCTACATACAGGGGGTACTGGTACAGAGTCAATGTGGAGGCTACATACAGGGGGTACTGGTACAGAGTCAATGTGGAGGCTATATACAGGGGGTACGGTACAGAGTCAATGTGGAGGCTACATACAGGGGGTACTGGTACAGAGTCAATGTGGAGGCTACATACAGAGGGTACTGGTACAGAGTCAATGTGGAGGCTACATACAGGGGGTACTGGTACAGAGTCAATGTGGAGGCTACATACAGGGGGTACTTGTACAGAGTCAATGTGGAGGCTACATACAGGGGGTACTGGTACAGAGTCAATGTGGAGGCTATATACAGAGGGTACTGGTACAGAGTCAATGTGGAGGCTACATACAGGGGGTACTGGTACAGAGTCAATGTGGAGGCTACATACAGGGGGGTACTGGTACAGAGTCAATGTGGAGGCTACATACAGGGGGTACTGGTACAGAGTCAATGTGGAGGCTATATACAGGGGTACTGGTACAGAGTCAATGTGGAGGCTATATACAGGGGGTACTGGTACAGAGTCAATGTGGAGGGCTATATACAGGGGGTACTGGTACAGAGTCAATGTGGAGGCTACATACAGGGGGTACTGGTACAGAGTCAATGTGGAGGCTACATACAGGGGGTACTGGTACAGAGTCAATGTGGAGGCTATATACAGGGGGTACTGGTACAGAGTCAATGTGGAGGCTATATACAGGGGGTACTGGTACAGAGTCAATGTGGAGGCTACATACAGGGGTACTGGTACAGAGTCAATGTGGAGGCTACATACAGGGGGTACAGGTACAGAGTCAATGTGGAGGCTACATACAGGGGGTACTGGTACAGAGTCAATGTGGAGGCTACATACAGGGGGTACTGGTACAGAGTCAATGTGGAGGCTACATACAGGGGGTACTGGTACAGAGTCAATGTGGAGGCTACATACAGGGGGGTACTGGTACAGAGTCAATGTGGAGGCTACATACAGGGGGTACTGGTACAGAGTCAATGTGGAGGCTACATACAGGGGGTACTGGTACAGAGTCAATGTGGAGGCTACATACAGGGGTACTGGTACAGAGTCAATGTGGAGGCTACATACAGGGGGTACTGGTACAGAGTCAATGTGGAGGCTATATACAGGGGGTACTGGTACAGAGTCAATGTGGAGGCTACATACAGGGGGTACTGGTACAGAGTCAATGTGGAGGCTACATACAGGGGGTACTGGTACAGAGTCAATGTGGAGGCTATATACAGGGGGTACTGGTACAGAGTCAATGTGGAGGCTACATACAGGGGGTACTGGTACAGAGTCAATGTGGAGGCTATATACGGGGGTACTGGTACAGAGTCAATGTGGAGGCTATATACAAGGGGGTACTGGTACAGAGTCAATGTGGAGGCTACATACAGGGGTACTGGTACAGAGTCAATGTGGAGGCTATAACAGGGGGTACTGGTACAGAGTCAATGTGGAGGCTATATACAGGGGGTACTGGTACAGAGTCAATGTGGAGGCTATATACAGGGGTACTGGTACAGAGTCAATGTGGAGGCTATATACAGGGGGTACTGGTACAGAGTCAATGTGGGAGGCTACATACAGGGGGTACTGGTACAGAGTCAATGTTGGAGGCTATATACAGAGGGGTACTGGTACAGAGTCAATGTGGAGGCTACATACAGGGGGTACCTGGTACAGAGCAATGTGGAGGCTACATACAGGGGGTACTGGTACAGAGTCAATGTGGAGGCTATATACAGGGGTACTGGTACAGAGTCAATGTGGAGGCTACATACAGGGGGTACTGGTACAGAGTCATGTTGGAGGCTACATACAGGGGGTACTGGTACAGAGTCAATGTGGGAGGCTACATACAGGGGGTACTGGTACAGAGTCAATGTGGAGGCTACATACAGGGGGTACTGGTACAGAGTCAATGTGGAGGCTACATACAGGGGGTACCTGTACAGAGTCAATGTGGAGGCTACATACAGGGGGTACTGGTACAGAGTCAATGTGGAGGCTACATACAGGGGGTACTGGTACAGAGTTAATGTGGAGGCTACATACAGGGGGTACTGGTACAGAGTCAATGTGGAGGCTACATACAGGGGGTACTGGTACAGAGTCAATGTGGAGGCTACATACAGGGGGTACTGGTACAGAGTCAATGTGGAGGCTACATACAGGGGGTACTGGTACAGAGTCAATGTGGAGGCTACATACAGGGGGTACTGGTACAGAGTCAATGTGGAGGCTACTATACAGGGGGTACTGGTACAGAGTCAATGTGGAGGCTATATACAGGGGTACTGGTACAGAGTCAATGTGGAGGCTATATACAGGGGGTACTGGTACAGAGTCAATGTGGAGGCTATATACAGGGGGTACTGGTACAGAGTCAATGTGGAGGCTATATACAGGGGGTACTGTACAGAGTCAATGTGGAGGCTATATACAGGGGGTACCTGTAAAGAGTCAATGTGGAGGCTATATACAGGGGGTACCTGTACAGAGTCAATGTGGAGGCTATATACAGGGGGTACTGGTACAGAGTCAATGTGGAGGCTATATACAGGGGGTACTGGTAGCAGAGTCAATGTGAGGCTACATACAGGGGGTACTGGTACAGGAGTCAATGTGGAGGCTACATACAGGGGTACTGGTACAGAGTCAATGTGGAGGCTATATACAGGGGTACTGGTACAGAGTCAATGTGGAGGCTACATACAGGGGGTACTGGTACAGAGTCAATGTGGAGGCTACATACAGGGGGTACTGGTACAGAGTCAATGTGGAGGCTATATACAGGGGGTACTGGTACAGAGTCAATGTGGAGGCTACATACAGGGGGTACTGGTACAGAGTCAATGTGGAGGCTACATACAGGGGGTACTGGTACAGAGTCAATGTGGAGGCTACATACAGGGGGTACTGGTACAGAGTCAATGTGGACGTTCTATACAGGGGGTACTGGTACAGAGTCAATGTGGAGGCTACATACAGGGGGTACTGGTACAGAGTCAATGTGGAGGCTACATACAGGGGGTACTGGTACAGAGTCAATGTGGAGGCTACATACAGGGGGTACTGGTACAGAGTCAATGTGGAGGCTACATACAGGGGGTACTGGTACAGAGTCAATGTGGAGGCTACATACAGGGGGTACTGGTACAGAGTCAATGTGGAGGCTACATACAGGGGGTACTGGTACAGAGTCAATATGGAGGCTACATACAGGGGGTACTGGTACAGAGTCAATGTGGAGGCTACATACAGGGGGTACCTGTACAGAGTCAATGTGGAGGCTACATACAGAGGGTACTGGTACAGAGTCAATGTGGAGGCTATATACAGGGGGTACTGGTACAGAGTCAATGTGGAGGCTACATACAGGGGGTACTGGTACAGAGTCAATATGGAGGCTACATACAGAGGGTACTGGTACAGAGTCAATATGGAGGCTACATACAGAGGGTACTGGTACAGAGTCAATGTGGAGGCTACATACAGGGGGTACTGGTACAGAGTCAATATGGAGGCTACATACAGAGGGTACTGGTACAGAGTCAATGTGGAGGCTACATACAGGGGGTACTGGTACAGAGTCAATGTGGAGGCTATATACAGGGGGTACTGGTACAGAGTCAATGTGGAGGCTATATACAGGGGGTACTGGTACAGAGTCAATGTGGAGGCTATATACAGGGGGTACTGGTACAGAGTCAATGTGGAGGCTACATACAGGGGGTACTGGTACAGAGTCAATGTGGAGGCTATATACAGGGGGTACTGGTACAGAGTCAATGTGGAGGCTATATACAGGGGGTACTGGTACAGAGTCAATGTGGAGGCTACATACAGGGGGTACTGGTACAGAGTCAATGTGGAGACTATTTACAGGGGGTACTGGTACAGAGTCAATGTGGACGTTCTATACAGGGGGTACTGGTACAGAGTCAATGTGGAGGCTACATACAGGGGGTACTGGTACAGAGTCAATGTGGACGTTCTATACAGGGGGTACTGGTACAGAGTCAATGTGGAGGCTACATACAGGGGGTACTGGTACAGAGTCAATGTGGAGGCTACATACAGGGGGTACTGGTACAGAGTCAATGTGGAGGCTATTTACAGGGGGTACTGGTACAGAGTCAATGTGGAGGCTATATACAGGGGGTACTGGTACAGAGTCAATGTGGAGGCTACATACAGGGGGTACTGGTACAGAGTCAATGTGGAGGCTACATACAGGGGGTACTGGTACAGAGTCAATGTGGACGTTCTATACAGAGGGTACCGGTACAGAGTCAATGTGCGGGGGCACAGTTTAGTCAAGGTAATTGAGGTAATATGTACACCTAGGTAGAGTTAAAGTGACTATGCATAGATAATAAACAGAGAGTAGCAGCAGCATAAAAGAGGGGGGACAATGCAAAAAGTCTGGATAGCCATTTGATTAGCTGTTCAGGATTCTTATGGCAATTTTTAGGGCCTTCCTCTGACACCGCCTGGTATAGAGGTCCTGGGTGGCAGGAAGCTTGGCCCAAGTGATGTACTGGGCCGTACGCACTACCCTCTGTTTGAGTTTGAGTTTATTTTTACAGGGACAGTGCACATTAATCAACGTTTCAGTAAAAGTACCGGTTTTAGCCAGCAGGCTAATTTTCAACCGCAGTCCCTGGGCAGGTTATTAAAAACAATTACAATATAGACTATCATTGAGCAGTGAGCACACGCAGAGCAACATAGGACAAGCAAGACATAGCATACAGACAGAGCAACATAGGACAAGCAAGACGTAGCATACAGACAGAGCAACATAGAACAAAAAGCAGCAAGACAAAATTCATAAAAGTAGTGCATTGTGGGTCTGAGACCAAGCAGTTGCCATACCAGGCAGTGATATACCAGTCAGGATGCTCTCAATGGTGGATCTGAAGACCCATGCCAAATCTTTTCAGTCTCCTGAGGGGGAATAGGTTTTGTCATGCCCTCTTCACGACTGTCTTGTTGTGTTTGGACCATGATAGTTTGTTGGTGATGTGGACACCAAGGAAATTGAAGCTCTCAACCTGCTCCACTAAAGCCCGTCGATGAAAATGGGGGCGTGCTCGGTCCTCCTTTTCCTGTAGTCCACAATCATCTCCTTTGTCTTGATCAAGCTGAGGGAAAGGTTGTTGTCCTGGCACCACACGGCCAGGTCTCTGACCTCCTCCCTATAGGCTGTCTAATCGTCATTTACCAACAACACTGTTGTTTCATCGGCAAACTTAATGATGGTGTTGGAGTCATGCCTGGCAATGCAGTCATGGGTGAACAGGGAGTACAGGAGGGGACTGAGCATGCACCCCTGAGGGGCCCCTGTGTTAAAAATAAAAAATAAAAAACTTTATTTTACTAGGCAAGTCAGTTAAGAACAAATTCTTAATTTCAATGACGGCCTAGGAACAGTGGTTATATCACTGCCTGGTATGGCAACTGCTTGGTTAACTGCCGGTTCAGGGGCAGAACGACAGATTTTGTACCTTGTCAGCTCGGGGATTTGAACTTGCAACCTTTCGGTTACTAGTCCAATGCTCTAACCACTAGGCTACACTGCCGCCCCAGAGTCAATGTGGAGGCTACATACAGGGGGTACCGGTACAGAGTCAATGTGGAGGCTAGTGGAGCAGGTTGAGAGCTTTAGTGGAGCAGGTTGAGAGCTGTTGAGGATCAGCGTGGCGGATGTGTTGTTACAAACCGTCAGGAAGTCCAGGATCCAGTTGCAGAGGGAGGTGTTTAGCCCCTCACATAGGTGTTCCTTTTGTCCAGGTGGGAAAGGGCAGTGTGGAGTGCAATAGAGATGGCATCATCTGTGGATCTGTTGGGGTGGTATGCAAATTGGAGTGGGTCAAGGGTTTCTGGGATAATGGTGTTGATGTGAGCCATGACCAGCCTTTAAAAGCACTTCATGGCTACAGACGTGAGTGCTACGGGTCGGTAATCATTTAGGCAGGTTACCTTTGTGTTTTTGGGGACAGGGACTATGGTGGTCTGCTTGAAACATGTTGGTATTACAGACTCAGTCAGGAACAGGTTGAAAATGTCAGGTCGAGGGAGAGCTGGAGGTCGAGGGAGAGCTTTGTACGCGTCTCTGTGTGTGGAGTAAAGGTGGCGTCAAGTTTTTTTTCTCCTGGTTGCACGTTTAACATGCTGGTAGAAATGAGGTAAAACTGATTTAAGATTCCCTGCATTTAAATTTCCTGGCCACTAGGAGCGTCGCCTCTGGATGAGCATTTTCCTATTTGCTTATGGCCTTATAAAGCTCATTGAGTGTGGTCTTAGTGCCAGCATTGGTATGGGGTGGTAAATAGACAGCTACAAAAAATATAGATACAAATTATCTTGGTAAATAGTGTGGTCTACAGCTTATCATGAGATACTCTACCTCAGGCGAGCAAAACCTTGAGACTTCCTTAATATTAGATTTCGTGCACCAGCTGTTGTTTACAAATATACACAGACCGCCACCCCTTGTCGTACCGGAGGCGGCTGTTATATCTTGCCGATGCACGGAAAACCTCGCCACCTGTACGTTATCCATGTCGTCGTTCTGCCACGACTCGGTGAAACATCCCGTTGGTAGGATATTCGTCATCGTAGCTCGTCTATTTAGTTATCCAATGATTGTACATTGGTTAATAGGACTGATGGGAGAGGCAGATTACCCACTCGCCGTCGGATCCTTACAAGGCACCCTGACATCTCCATCTCTTTCTCATGTGAATGACGGGGATTTGGGCCATGTCGGGTATCTGAAGTAAATCCTTCACGTCCAACTCGTTAAGGAAAACATCTTCGTCCAGTACGAGGTGAGTAATCACTGTCCTGATATCCAGAACCTCTTTTCAGTGATAAGAGATGGTGGCAGCAACATTATATACAAAATAAGTTACAAATAACGTGAAAAAACACACAATAGCACAATTGGTTAGGAATCCGTAAAACGGCAGCCATCTCCTCCGGCGCCATTCTGTAGAGTTCACAGAGTTACTTGCCTCTCTGACATTCTCTAATTACAGAGGAGGGAAATCCAATCTGGATTAAGTTTGTGTTCCTGATTCTGGAGGGAAAAACACATCAACTACCCCTGTATACTGTCCACTACTGTTCTCAAGCTCATAATGTAGAAGCTGACTGAAAC
>NW_022261982.1:3547485-3682485 GCF_002021735.2 Oncorhynchus kisutch | reverse complement strand
TAGGTTTGGGGCATATTGGGCTCCTGAGTAGTGCATTGTTCAGGTTGTGTAAATACACACACACACACACACACACACACACACACACACACACACACACACACACACACACACACACACACACACACACACACACACACACACACACACACACACACACACACACACCACACACCACACACCACACACCACACACCACACACCACACACAGTCTTGAAGAGCTAACACTTCAGTCCCATTTAGAAACCTATTTTCCCTAACCTCTAACCCCTAACTCTAAACCTAACCCATACTCTTACCTTAACCGTAACCGTAACCCTAACCCAAAAACCTAACCTTAACCCTAAATCTAGCTCCTAAACCTAACTCTAAACCTAACTCTAGCTCCTAACCCTAACTCTAAATCTAATTCTATCCCAAAAACTAATTCTAACCTTAACCCTAAACCCCCCACAAATAGCATTTGACTTCATGGGGACTGGCCAAAAACTCCCCAGTTGGTCAAAATGTTGTTTGTTTACTATTATTGTGGGGAATTCTGGTCCCCGCAAGAATAGTTAAACATGTCCACACACACACACACACGTGCACATGCACACGCACATGCACACACACACACACACACACACACACACACACACACACACACACACACACACACACACACACACACACACACACACACGTGCACATGCACACGCACATGCACACACACACACACACACACACCACACCACACACTCCACACACACACCACACACACACAAACCTAGGAGAGGAAGAAGCAGTACAGTGAAGAAAGAGGAAATGGGAGAGTCATGTTTAGTATTGATCGTTCTGGGATTCAAACCGGATCTGTTGAAACCAGTGTTTTCCTCTCTTCTCTTCTCTATTCTTCTCTCTTCCTCTCACTTCTTCTTTCCTTTGTTTCCAGAGCTTTGAGGAGAATGTCACAGGCAGCATGAGATTAAAGGAACAGTGACCCTGCAGAGAGCTGAGAATGGTATCTCAATGAGCTGATGTGTTCTAGAGCCTGTGAAATGGTGATAAGACACATTTCATAAATACATTTGTTTTAATGTGCTCAAATGGAATGAATGATGCTTGCTACTGCAGTGCTGCCTGGCATAAAGTATTTAAGCTTTTAAAATGATGTTTTTGGACTAGTGCTGCAGTAAGACAATTCAAGACAATGCCAATTCACTGAGGTAAGTCCATGAAATATTTGCAGGTCAAAAGTCAATCATTTAGAATATAGTACGTAAAATAGCTGGAGGCATACTACATACAAAGCCAAACCTTGAAATAAATTGGATTTGTTCATAGTAGCTGATGTGAAATGTATGTTCAGATGCCCCCCAGCCACAGCAGACTGACCCTCCAGCCACAGCAGACGGACCCCCCTAGCCACAGCAGACTGACCCCCCAGCCACAGCAGACTGACCCCACAGCATACTGACTCCCCAAGCCACAGAAGACTGACCCCTCAGCCACAGCAGACTGACCCCCAGCCACAGCAGACTGACCCCCCCAGCCACAGCAGACTGACCCCACAGCCAGAAAGACTGACTCCCCAGCCACAGCAGACTGACCCCCCCAGCCACAGCAGACTGACCCACAGCAGACTGACCCACAGCAGACTGACCCCCCAGCCATAGCAGACTGACCACCCAGCCATAGCAGACTGACCCCCCAGCCATAGCAGACTGACCACCCAGCCATAGCAGACTGACCACCCAGCCACAGCAGACTGACCTCCCAGCCACAGCAGACTGACCCCACAGCAGACTGAACCCCCAGCCACAGCAGACTGACCCCCCAGCCATAGCAGACTGACCACCCAGCCATAGCAGACTGACAACCCAGCCATAGCAGACTGAGCCCCCAGCCACAGCAGACTGACCTCCCAGCCACAGCAGACTGACCCCACAGCAGACTGACACCCCAGCCACAGCAGACTGACCTCCCAGCAGACTGACCCCCAGCCACAGCAGACTGACCCCCCAGCCACAGCAGACTGACCCCCCAGCAGACTAACCCCCCAGCCACAGCAGACTGACCCCCAGCCACAGCAGACTGACCCCCAGCCACAGAGGACTGACCCCCAGCCACAGAGGACTGACCCCCAGCCACAGAGGACTGACCCCCAGCCACAGACACAACAGGAGGCTGCTGAAGGGAGGACGGCTCATAATAATGGTCTAACAGAGCGAATGTAATGGCATCAAACACCTGAAAACCATGGAAACCATGGAAACCATGGAAACCATGTGTTTGATGTATTTGATACCGTTCCACTAATCCCTCTCCAGTCATTAACACAAGCTCGTTTTCCCCAATTAAGGTGCCACCAACCTCCTGTAACAGACACATTAACCTGCTTCAGTCTTCACATATTATGTCTCACAGGTCTAGTTCTCTAGGTCACCAGGCAGTAGTACCCTGGGTTACTGGGTCTAGACCACAGGTCTAGTTCTCTAGGTCACCAGGCAGTAGTACCCTGGGTTACTGGGTCTAGACCACAGGTCTAGTTCTCTAGGTCACCAGGCAGTAGTACCCTGGGTTACTGGGTCTAGACCACAGGTCCAGTTCTCTAGGTCACCAGGCAGTAATACCCTGGGTTACTGGGTCTAGACCACAGGTCCAGTTCTCTTGGTCACCAGGCAGTAGTACCCTGGGTTACTGGGTCTAGACCACAGGTCCAGTTCTCTTGGTCACCAGGCAGTAGTACCCTGGGTTACTGGGTCTAGACCACAGGTCTAGTTCTCTAGGTCACCAGGCAGTAGTACCCTGGGTTACTGGGTCTAGACCACAGGTCCAGTTCTCTAGGTCACCAGGCAGTAGTACCCTGGGTTACTGGGTCTAGACCACAGGTCCAGTTCTCTAGGTCACCAGGCAGTAGTACCCTGGGTTACTGGGTCTAGACCACAGGTCCAGTTCTCTTGGTCACCAGGCAGTAGTACCCTGGGTTACTGGGTCTAGACCACAGGTCTAGTTCTTTAGGTCACCAGACAGTAGTACCCTGGGTTACTGGGTCTAGACCACAGGTCTAGTTCTCTAGGTCACCAGGCAGTAGTACCCTGGGTTACTGGGTCTAGACCACAGGTCCAGTTCTCTAGGTCACCAGGCAGTAGTACCCTGGGTTACTGGGTCTAGACCACAGGTCTAGTTCTCTGTTTGGTCACCAGGCAGTAGTACCCTGGGTTACTGGGTCTAGACCACAGGTCTAGTTCTCTGTTTGGTCACCAGGCAGTAGTACCCTGGGTTACTGGGTCTAGACCACAGGTCTAGTTCTCTGTTTGGTCACCAGGCAGTAGTACCCTGGGTTACTGGGTCTAGACCACAGGTCCAGTTCTCTAGGTCACCAGGCAGTAGTACCCTGGGTTACTGGGTCTAGACCACAGGTCTAGTTCTCTGTTTGGTCACCAGGCAGTAGTACCCTGGGTTACTGGGTCTAGACCACAGGTCTAGTTCTCTAGGTCACCAGGCAGTAGTACCCTGGGTTACTGGGTCTAGACCACAGGTCTAGTTCTCTAGGTCACCAGGCAGTAGTACCCTGGGTTACTGGGTCTAGACCACAGGTCAATGGTGGGGAGTTGACTTGTTTGTTTAAATGGATCTCTATTTTTCTTACAATGTGAGCTAATCTTATGGTGTGATCAGACAGAGCCCCCACTGACCGTTCATTCATAACAGAGTATCAAAAACATGACTCACATTTTACTAATTGTGATGCCAATTTCCTGTTACACTGAACTACTGAAGAATCAGAAATAGAGCACTTGAAAGAAATGAATGAAGCAGATATTTTTGAAGCAGAGCTACCCACCTCGTGCCCACTGTACAGTAACTCACTGGAAATGGGTCAGTGGTGTGTTCGTCAGACGTGCCCAGTAGCTACCCCTCTGGATTCCTTTAGCAGGTCAAGAAGGGGGTTGTGTTAGCTTTAGTTTGGTGCAGGAGTGGGTTACCAGGTGACTGTTATAGTATGGTACAGGAGTGGGTTACCAGGTGACTGTTATAGTATGGTACAGGAGTGGGTTACCAGGTGACTGTTATAGTACAGTACAGGAGTGGGTTACCAGGTGACTGCTATAGTACAGTACAGGAGTAGGTTACCAGGTGACTGCTATAGTACAGTACAGGAGTACACCAGGTGACTGCTATAGTATGGTACAGGAGTGGGTTACCAGGTGACTGTTATAGTACGGTACAGGAGTGGGTTACCAGGTGACTGCTATAGTACAGTACAGGAGTAGGTTACCAGGTGACTGCTATAGTATGGTACAGGAGTAGGTTACCAGGTGACTGCTATAGTACAGTACAGGAGTGGGTTATCAGGGGACTGCTTTAGTTTGGTACAGGAGTGGGTTACCAGGTGACTGCTTTAGTTTGGTACTGGAGTAGGTTACCAGGTGACTGCTATAGTACGGTACTACAGGAGTGGGTTACCAGGTGACTGTTATAGTACGGTACTACAGGAGTGGGTTACCAGGTGACTGCTATAGTACGGTACTACAGGAGTGGGTTACCAGGTGACTGCTATAGTACAGTACAGGAGTGGGTTACCAGGTGACTGCTATAGTACAGTACAGGAGTGGGTTACCAGGTGACTGATATAGTATGGTACAGGAGTGGGTTACCAGGTGACTGTTATAGTACAGTACAGGAGTGGGTTACCAGGTGACTGCTATAGTACAGTACAGGAGTGGGTTACCAGGTGACTGTTATAGTACAGTACAGGAGTGGGTTACCAGGTGACTGCTATAGTACAGTACAGGAGTGGGTTACCAGGTGACTGTTATAGTACAGTACAGGAGTGGGTTACCAGGTGACTGCTATAGTACGGTACTACAGGAGTGGGTTACCAGGTGACTGCTATAGTACAGTACAGGAGTGGGTTACCAGGTGACTGCTATAGTACAGTACAGGAGTGGGTTACCAGGTGACTGCTATAGAACAGTACAGGAGTGTGTTAGTAATCTAGCTGTCTAGTTACCTGGTCATGGAGGGGTTGTGTTTGACTATACTTCATTTTATTTTACCTTTATTTGACCAGGCAGGTCCGTTAAGAACAATGTAGTGGGTTGTGGGTTACCAGGGCAACATGTTAGTGTTTTAGAAGGTGAGACCACTGACCTTTCCCTGGTCAGATGGGGGAAGTGATCTGATGATCAGTGACCTAATTTGACTGGTGTCTCTGATCTGGTCCTATTACCATCAGGTAGCTGCATGGATTCACAGAGCATGGCATGGCCATTCCCCTTCACAGAGCATGGCATGGCCACTCACTTTCACAGAACATGGCATGGCCACCCCCCTTCACAGAGCATGCTGCCTACCTCCCTTTGTGCTCTGCAGCATTTGCAGCAGGTGGCCCCTACTACTGGGGAACAGTCAAAGACAGGAGCGTGTAGTCCGTAGGAAAAGGCAATGTTCAAATCCAACCTGGAGTTGAGGTTGCTGCGTGTAGACTACAATACTGTTATAAGTTGGTGAACCCCCCCAAAGAGTCTTAGGTTTATTATCAAGGGAAAGACAGGGGTGTGATCATCATACAGGCCCGGCTCTAGACATGAGCTACATAAGCGGTCACTTAGGGCCCCCGGCCGATAGGGGGCCCCTGACTCAGTCGGAGTCTCAACTTACTATTGAGAGTAAGAATAGTAGAATACACCAGGTCCAATTTCAAAATGTGTTTGTGCATCAGCAGTTTTTCTCTTACTATGTCAGTCTCTCAATTAGCTGACAATTAGCCATGCACATTTGTAGACTAGTAGTTAGTCTAGCCAGCTATCTAAACGTAATCATGGCCAAATACCGACCGGGCACACAGGTCACGTGCCCAGGTGTCCTGACCTCCAGGGGGATTTTGTTAGTCATTCTCACTCAGATATCATATAAACATGGCTTGAGTCAAGGTCAAATGTTTAGAATTGTAGGACATTAGATGTAAAAATGCAAACAAAATGGGTCGAATTTCAGGAAATTGGGTGTAAAACTGGATATTTTCTCTCTCTGCCTCGTGGCAAAATGAGTAGAATTACATTAAATGTTTTATAAAATAGCTAAATGTTCTCTCCGCCCCATGGCGAAATGTGTAGAATTGCAGCAAATGAACTATAAAACGTACATTTGTCTCTCCGCAGACTAAAACATTTTACAGCGAGGTGGGGGGGGCCTCCCAACCAAATCTCGCTTAGGGCCCCCAAAACGCTAGAATCGGCACTGTTATCATGATAGGCTAGAAGACATCACAAAGTGGAGAAAGAGGCTGAGGAGTAGAGAGATGCACTTGGCACGCTCTACCAAACAGACAAATATAAATTATGTATATGCCCTTTGATTATTCTGATGATGCTGAGATGAAAGAGAATTGAAAGGGCAGATGATGCTGACCTATACTGTAAATAATCCTCAATATTGAGGAATTCCAGAGGCTTTAAAACGAGCCGTCCTATGGGACCCTCTACGCTGTAGAAAAGGTGATACTGTAAATATGATTATTTACAGCCAACCGTTTCTAGCATCAGTTTTCCATTCAACATTGTTCTGTTCGATGCCACATACTAAAGTAGTTAGGCAACCTATCTAGGAATATCACTTTAAACATGGCAATTGAAAACTGAACAGGCTAGTTGACATATTATGTCTTCCTGCTGGAGGCAACACAGTAAAGGGAATATCTGATCATCTCCTGAAGCAGTGTTCAGGTTCATGGGCTGCACCAACCTGCTGGGCATACTGGAAAAATGCAGACTGTGTATTTGTGTTGATCTCATTCAGCATAATATGCATTTATATAAAAGAAACACACACAAAACCATGAACAGCAACAATTAAATTAACCTGTATAGAAAACAAATGCAGGCGTTAGAAACATAATTAAATCGTTTATTTTTGTATGGCTCAGCTGGTGCAGGACTGTGTTTGGGGTTAAAAGAAGAATTGAATGTGTGTCTGGGAGCGGTATGTGTTTGGGTTAAAAGAAGAATTAAATGTGTGTCTGGGAGAGGTATGTGTTTGGGGTTAAAAGAAGAATTGGATGTGTGTCTGGGAGCGGTATGTGTTTGGGGTTAAAAGAAGAATTGGATGTGTGTCTGGGAGCGGTATGTGTTTGGGGTTAAAAGAAGAATTGGATGTGTGTCTGGGAGCGGTATGTGTTTGGGTTAAAAGAAGAATTGAATGTGTGTCTGGGAGAGGTATGTGTTTGGGTTAAAAGAGGAAGTAAAATAAATGTGAGGTCTTTCGCTCTGGAAGCTTTATACAACAAAGATAATTGAAAAGACTACATTTTGGTTTTCTCACTTACCGAGAAACCAAGAAGTGAACTTTGAGAATCTTCAACATAACCTCCTGCTTTGCAGAAAATATTACTGAGAAAACAGAGGCAGATGTTTCACCAATATTGCACTGCTTAGGCAATATTTCAACCCATTTTGGGGGGAAATCAGATTGGTTGAAAAATGTGTTCAACTGGAAGAATCATATTGATTGGCCCCCCAGTGCACCTTGGAGTCAGGAATTGGCTTCTGGCTCAATCAATAATCTGGACCACCTTCCAGGGGTCTGTCAATCAATACATGGTTTATCTTCCCCCAGCCCCTGATCAACGTGTTAACCCACTGATCATTATTGATAAGGACCCCAGTCTGAGTGGTGTGCACCAAATCCAGCACACGTCCTGGAGAGAACCCATACCGTAGCAGCGCTCCAATCCAAAACACACACATACACACACACACACACACACACATACACAAACACACGCAAACACACACACACATACACACACAAACACACACACACAGACATACACACACACACACACACACACACATACACAAACACACGCAAACACACACACACATACACACACAAACACACACACACAGACATACACACACACACACACACACACACATACACAAACACACGCAAACACACACACACACATACACACACAAACACATATACACACACACCGCTGCAATCAAACTCCAACTTCAATCTCTCTGGGGTGGAAGCCAGAGGACATCAGTGTTGTGATGAAAACAGGTGACTGTCATGGCCATGATCTCCTCTCCTGCAGGCTGGAATGGGACAACAAACTAATCGTCAAATCTCACAGTCCAATATCCTCTCATGGACGGATAGTGGTGGACCAGGTTTGGACCTGATAAGGATACCTGATTTACCGTTCAGAAGATCCAATTCAATGAGGACTTTTAAGAAGGAAAGAAAGATTATCCAACCCTCTCAGACTTCAACTGCCCAAAGAAGATAAGAGTCAAACAATTATTTTCTACTCATTTCAACATAAATATTTCCTTTCTTATTTGAAACATATTCAGAAATGTATGAAGCTTATCTGTTTGTTTCATGTCTGCCGTACTGGTGCTATCAGAGCTCTGAGAGTTAGAGAGGAACCACCCTCGGAACAGACGCCTGCACCACACAAACAGTCTGGAGAGATGACACATGGGAGAGCTGGGCCCTCTCCTCCTCCTAATCCTACCCCCCCCCCCTCATCTCTCCCTCATCCCCCTCTCCTCCACCTGTCCTCCCCTGGAGCAGGGACCTCAGAGTGGCAGGCCAGATGTGAGTGGTGAATAGGTTCTGACAGGCTGCTTTGCGCTCCCTCACGGCAGGGCTGTAATGGTGACAAACTGGAGGGTGATGGGGGGCAGCATAATGTGTTGTAGGGAACACTGAAGGACACACATACAGTATGAAACACAGGACACTCATCCATTATTTTCATGTTAGCAGTTTGAAAGGTGATAAAGAGGAAGTAGAATGTGTACAGTATAATCTGTGAATCTGTAGTTGACATCAGCAACAATAATCCTAATGAGAACATGAAGGCAACCTGTGACCTGAACTGCTGCAGCACGTATAGGCTCTGCTGGGAAATAATTTCTCTAATAGCAGATTGTGACTCCTTTACAATACTATTGAATCACATAAGACACACATGTAAGCCCTCCATCAAGGACAGCCACTCTGCCCTGCCTACACAGCAGAGCGAGACTACCTCTCTACGTTCTGCTCAGACTGGTGGGTTGGAGTACGAGAGAGAGAGAGCAGGAGGAGAGAGAGAGAGGGAGAGAGAGAGAGAGAGAGCAGGAGGAGAGAGAGGGAGAGAGAGAGAGAGAGAGAGAGGGAGAGAGCTATCAGAGTGGAGCTAGATTGGCTGTGGCAGGATAGTGAGGTCCATCACAACAGAAAGCCCAACAGTCAGCAGTTGGACCTTTGGGGCCAAACAAAACAACAACAACAGCAGCCATATTGCTCTCAGGTGCACTGGGCTTCACTCACATCCCTGTGAGATGGCGTTCCTTTCAAACTGACATTATAAGAAAGTGGCTTTTGGAATTGACCTTGTAAACTAGTTTTACTGTATGTTCAACAAGTTTTATTGTATATTCAACTAGTTTTTACTGTATGTTGAACTGGTTTTACTATATATTCAACTAGTTTTACTGTATATTCAACTAGTTTTACTATATATTCAACTAGTTTTACTGTATATTCAACTAGTTTTACTGTATGTTCAACTAGTTTTACTGTATATTCAACTAGTTTTTACTGTATGGTTAACTAGTTTTACTGTATATTGAACTAGGTTTACTGTATATTCAACTAGTTTTACTGTATGTTGAACTGGTTTTACTATATATTCAACTAGTTTTACTGTATATTCAACTAGTTTTACTATATATTCAACTAGTTTTACTGTATATTCAACTAGTTTTACTGTATGTTCAACTAGTTTTACTGTATATTCAACTAGTTTTTACTGTATGGTTAACTAGTTTTACTGTATATTCAACTAGTTTTACTGTATGGTTAACTAGTTTTTCTGTATATTCAACTAGTTTTACTGTATGTTCAACTAGTTTTACTGTATGTTCAACTAGTTTTACTGTATATTCAACTCATTTTACTGTATGGTCAACTAGTTTTTCTGTATATTCAACTAGTTTTACTGTATGTTCAACTAGTTTTACTGTATGGTCAACTAGTTTTACTGTATGTTCAACTAGTTTTACTGTATGTTCAACTAGTTTTACTGTATATTCAACTAGTTTTACTGTATATTCAACTAGTTTTACTGTATATTCAACTAGTTTTACTGTATGTTGAACTAGTTTTACTGTATATTCAACTAGTTTTACTGTATATTCAACTAGTTTTACTGTATATTCAACTAGGTTTACTGTATATTCAACTAGTTTTACTGTATGTTGAACTAGTTTTACTATATATTCAACTAGTTTTACTGTATATTCAACTAGTTTTACTCTATGCTCAACTCTTGTGTTAATAAAAGGAAAGAGTGATACAGACCAATATTATTATCATCAGTCTGTTTGGATTTTCTTGTAAACACTTGTTCACGATCTGTTTTTGCCGATGTTAGATCTTTTGACATGAAAAATAGCTTTCTCATTTTAAATGTTTGTTAGCTTCTTTCTTTTTACAGATGTGCTGTGGACATTTTGGTGTGAACTGTCAAGAATACATTTTTCAAATTGCAGTAGAACTGTGTTGAGACTCATCCAATTAGCTACAGGCGTAGTTGGTGACCTTGCCAAAGATAGACAGGACCTCTGTCCTACTGAGCCTGATCAGCGAGTCAGGGGACGTGGTGCCCTCCATAGCAGCACTGTTGAAACCCCTGCCTGCCATGGGTGCCAGCCTGCCTGCCTGCCTGCCAGCCAGCCTGCCCTGGGTGCCGGCCTGCCTGGCTGGCTGGCTGGGAAACTCAAGGGACACCAGAGGTGCTGTAACTGTCCATGGACATAACTTCAAGTTAAATATCCCTCCAGTCCAAACCATCCTTGACATGACTGAAAGCTCTTTCTACGTCAGTTCACATATTATATCTCAGAAACAGAATTCCAAACCTGGACCACAGAGCAGTATAATCGTGATATAAATCTTCAATGCTCGGAATGTGTTCTAAAGACACAAAAATGCAAAGTATGCCAAACCTAAACCCAAAAGAGAGTATCTCAAATGAAGAGAACTCATGTATGCCAACATACATACAGCCTTCTAATTAATGTAGTTAAAGGCAGAGGATGAACCAACCAACCGCCATGCTTCTAAATACAGACTAGCACTCACAAGAAGACAGGAGATCGTTCAGCATCATACCATGTGACACGGTCTTCAAAGGAAACCAACAGTTCTCTGTAAACACAGCATCCTACTTAACCTTTAACCTGGAAGCACAGCAGGCTCTGACCATGTATTCAATGTTTGCTCTGTTCATAACAGGAGATGTGTCTCCAGCACATGGTTTCATGGGTTCAGAGTACACTGGGGTAATGTGTAGAAATTGACTTGGAAAGGAAAGTATATTAACTTGGTGTTGAGACAGGACTGGATCAAACAGGCTTAGCATTATGGTCTTTTCAGTAGGTTAGATAGCTGACTACAGTACAATAATTGTACTTTCTGCTCCCTCCCTCCCAGGCTCCCTCCCTCCTTCCCTCCTTCCTTCCTTTCCTCCCTCCCTCCCTCCCTCCCTCCCTCCCTCCCTCCCTCCCTCCCTCCCTCCCTCCCTCCCTCCCTCCCTCCCTCCCTCCCTCCCTCCCTCCCTCCCTCCCTCCCTCCCTCCCTCCCTCCTTCCCTCCCTCCCTCCCTCCTTCCTTCCTTCCTTCCTTCCTTCCCTCCCAGCCTCCCTCCCTCCTTCCCTCCATCCTTCAGAACCTGGTGCATAGAGTCCCATAGCTCGTTAATGAACTAAACTCTCTGATCTGTCTGCCCTGTGGCCAAACGTTGTCATCCCAATCAGAGTTGATGACAGTACAGTAACAGTTCAGTGGGAGAGCGTTGACGTGAGCTGACACTAACATTATGTTAATATGAGGCTGATGAGCGCTGAGTACTGAGCAGTGGCAGCCAGTAGGATACAGTCAGTGTATGTCTGATGAGGAGCACTAGGCTGATGGGGCACATATTCAGAATGACAGGGAGTCTACTAATAGGAGACTAGCTAAGTGGACTAACTTGGAGCTCCGCTGACCCTTCTCCTATAGGTCTCCTGTTAGTTTACTGTAAACCATCCAGCTCCTCCTATAGGTCTCCTGTTAGTTTACTGTAAACCATCCAGCTTCTCCTAATGGTCTCCTGTTAGTTTACTGTAAACCATCCAGCTCCTCCTAATGGTCTCCTGTTAGTCTACTGTAAACCATCCAGCTCCTCCTATAGGTCTCCTGTTAGTTTACTGTAAACCATCCAGCTCCTCCTATAGGTCTCCTGTTAGTTTACTGTAAACCATCCAGCTCCTCCTATAGGTCTCCTGTTAGTTTACTGTAAACCATCCAGCTCCTCCTATAGGAGGCTGTTTCAGACCCTCTTACCATTGTTCCACAGCCCCCTGTGGTCCGTGTAAGTCGCTTTCAAAGGATGCTGATCACCAGAGCATGATGCTACAACCAAAGAGACAGATTGCAGCACACATCAATATCTGTTGAGATCAGTGTATCAGTATAGCCTCTCATGTACAGTAGCAGTTGCAACCCTGATCCACTGTCCAGCATCATAAAGCTATTAGTTACACTATGTTATCTACACACTGTCAAAGCACACTTTGATAAATGAATCATATTAGTAATAATTGTATTAACCTCACATGTATATTTGATCTATTGTCTGTTGTGTGTGATCCATACAGGCCACAACGCTTGGCCTGTTTCAGCTGTTCATGTTGGAATGATAGTGACAGATGTTTTTCTAACGTTTGGTGTGAAGACCAAAGACCCTTTTGGGCACGGGGTTTTAATAGTGTCCTCACACCCCCTCCCTCTCACTCCCTCGCCCCAATCACAACATTATAGTTATGAGACCACCTCACCCCAATCACAACATTACAGTTATGAGACCACCTCACCCCAATCACAACATGTTACTGTTATGAGACCACCTCACCCCAATCACAACATTACAGTTGAGACCACCTCACCCCAATCACAACATTACAGTTGAGACCACCTCACCCCAATCACAACATTACAGTTATGAGACCACCTCACCCCAATCACAACATGTTACAGTTATGAGACCACCTCACCCCAATCACAACATTACAGTTGAGACCACCTCACCCCAATCACAACATTAGAGTTATGAGACCACCTCACCCCAATCACAACATTACAGTTATGAGACCACCTCACCCCAATCACAACATGTTACAGTTATGAGACCACCTCACCCCAATCACAACATTACAGTTATGAGACCACCTCACCCCAATCACAACATGTTACTGTTATGAGACCACCTCACCCCAATCACAACATGTTACAGTTATGAGACCACCTCACCCCAATCACAACATGTTACTGTTATGAGACCACCTCACCCCAATCACAACATGTTACTGTTATGAGACCACCTCACCCCAATCACAACATTACAGTTATGAGACCACCTCACCCCAATCACAACATGTTACTGTTATGAGACCACCTCACCCCAATCACAACATTACAGTTATGAGACCACCTTTTCACCTCTTGTACATGTATATGGCATTGCCACCCTTTCTCTCCTATAGCAGATATGCCAAAGCCCATAAGCCTGTATAGTGTTTAATGTGACATGAGGGTACATGTTAGAGAGGCTATGTGAATCCTGACACCAGGGAAGCCCTAGCACACCCTCAGTGCATGCTGCAGTCATAATGATACTCTCCTCTGCCATTCAGCCCTGAGGAACATTACATTACATTAGACTTTCACTCCTCTTACAGGTGTCATGTTGCATTCTGCATTGTTAGCAGATAGGACGATAGGAGTGAAACTAGTTTAGTTAATAATATGTTTTTCTTTTCTTCATAAAGATCAAGGAGGAGGTATATTAACAGTTGAACGTAGTTTATGGGAATTCTGCACTCAGAGAAGCATGGCGTTTATTTTAATATGGGTATGATTTAGGGTTGAGCGGTAACCACTTAACTTATAGATATAAGCAGTGGCATAGCAGGCACCCCTGGTATTGAAAATCATACCATCGGTATTTCAAAGTATCCCGGTATACGGTATAAACGGTATATACGGTATAAACGGTATATACGGTATAAACGGTATACGGTATATACGGTATAAACGGTATAAACTTTATAAACGGTATAAACGGTATAAACGGTATATACGGTATAAACGGTATAAACGGTATACGGTATAAACGGTATAAACGGTATAAACGGTATAAACGGTGTACGGTATAAACGGTATAAACGGTATAAACGGTATAAACAGTATAAACGGTATAAACGGTATGTTGCCCAACCATAGTATTATTCATTGATGTTGTATTTATTTTCTATCCTCTGTGTTTGTCCTTGCATGGCCTCTCCAGAAGCAGATATGTGATGTCCTCTCTAGCTGACCCTCAATCTACCCAGAGATCTCAGCTGTGACAATCTCTCTAGCTGACCCTCTATCTACCCAGAAATCTTAGCTGTGACAATCTCTCTAGCTGACCATCTATCTACTCAGAGATCTCAGCTGTGAAAATCTCTCTAGCTGACCACCTATCTACCCAGAAATCTTAGCTGTGACAATCTCTCTAGCTGACCACCTATCTACCCAGAAATCCTAGCTGTGAAAATCTCTCTAGCTGACCCTCTATCTACCCAGAGATCTCAGCTGTGAAAATCTCTCTAGCTGACCACCTATCTACCCAGAAATCTTAGCTGTGACAATCTCTCTAGCTGACCACCTATCTACCCAGAAATCTTAGCTGTGACAATCTCTCTAGCTGACCCTCTATCTACCCAGAAACCTCAGCTGTGACAACCTAAGGCTGGTCAACACAAATATTTAACCCCATGACTCATCCACTTGGCCAGGCTCCCTTGGTGTCGATGTCAGGTGTGTGTGTGTGTGTGTGTGTGTGTGTGTGTGTGTGTGTGTGTGTGTGTGTGTGTGTGTGTGTGTGTGTGTGTGTGTGTGTGTGTGTGTGTAGCTGATTGTTTACTAGGAGATCCCAATCTCGTGGTTTGAGAGTTACCTGCATGTTGAAGCCAGTAACCATCAGCAAGCACATCCAGGATGTTATTCTCTCAAACACATTTCACGAGCATATTCTAGGTGAATTAGATGCAGGAGCTCTTACTGTTTTGACAGGATGACAAGTTGGCCCGCATCGGAAGGAAACCGCTCTCCTCCAGGTGACTATGCACCGAAGAGCTTTAGAAATCAAAGAAGTAGAACAAAGAGTTGGGAGATGTTCTGTAGAAGGCTGCTGACTGTATCTCAGGGCCATGGGCCAATCAGGAGCTAAGAGGACTAGGGGTTTCTGGGGAAACTGCTGAGCTGACATTGTGCACTCTGGCCCCTAGTTAGCTGGCTCACTACATTTATATATACTGACAGCAGTGTTTTGTTGAAAAGAAATCCCAAACTACAAAGACAGTATATACTGTATCTTACTGCTAAGAGTTTATATTCACATATTTGGTTTATTCACAGACCTACTAAGGATATGGAATACAGCTAGTTTATTCACAGGCCTACTAAGGATATGGAATACAGCTGGTTTATTCACAGGCCTACTAAGGATATGGAATACAGCTGGTTTATTCACAGGCCTACTAAGGACATGGGATACAGCTGGTTTATTCACAGGCCTACTAAGGACATGGGATACAGCTGGTTTATTCACAGGCCTACTAAGGACATGGGATACAGCTGGTTTATTCACAGGCCTACTAAGGACATGGGATACAGCTGGTTTATTCACAGGCCTACGAAGGACATGGGATACAGCTGGTTTATTCACAGGCCTACTAAGGACATGAAATACAGCTGGTTTATTCACAGGCCTACTAAGGACATGAGATACAGCTGGTTTATTCATAGGCCTACGAAGGACATGGGATACAGCTGGTTTATTCACAGGCCTACTAAGGACATGAAATACAGCTGGTTTATTCACAGGCCTACTAAGGACATGAGATACAGCTGGTTTATTCACAGGCCTACTAAGGACATGAAATACAGCTGGTTTATTCACAGGCCTACGAAGGACATGGGATACAGCTGGTTTATTCACAGGCCTACTAAGGATATGAAATACAGCTGGTTTATTCACAGGCCTACTAAGGACATGAGATACAGCTGGTTTATTCATAGGCCTACGAAGGACATGGGATACAGCTGGTTTATTCACAGGCCTACTAAGGACATGAAATACAGCTGGTTTATTCATAGGCCTACTAAGGACATGAGATACAGCTGGTTTATTGTTTCTTCTTGATATTAGGTAGTGGGCAGAACAGAAGTCAGATAACCTCCATTGTGATGCATGTCCTATCCAGCCTAATGTCCCTGTTGGTGGTCTCTGTGAGTGTGTTTTCATTGTATGAACTGAGGTTGAAGACAAAAGCGTAGCTTATTAGCTTACCGGTATCTCCATAGATAATAGGCTATGTACTCTGTGGGCTTCATAAGACTTCCATTCATGTCCATTTTGCTCAGTTTGTTAACTGAAATCAGCATCCTGACTGTTTGGTGCGACAAAGACCATAGGAGTTGGCAATACAGCACAATCAGATCTGGGACCAGGGTATAGGCTGATGATAACTCAACACTGTAAACGTCTCTGACTGGTATTGGTATTAGTATTGGTATGATTTTATTAGGATCCCCATTAGCTGTTGCAAAAGCAGCAGCTACTCTTCCTGGGCTCCACACAAAACACGAAACATAATACAGAACATCAATAGACAGGAACAGCTCAAGGACACAACTACACAAACTACATAAAAACACAGTATTAAAAACACTACAGCCACACCTAAACACTACAACCACACCTAAACACTACAACCACACCTAAACACTACAACCACACCTAAACACTACAACCACACCTAAACACTACAACCACACCTAAACACTACAACCACACCTAAACACTACAACCACACCTAAACACTACAACCACACCTAAACACTACAGCCACACCTAAACACTACAACCACACCTAAACACTACAGCCACACCTAAACACTACAGCCACACCTAAACACTACAGCCACACCTAAACACTACAGCCACACCTAAACACTACAACCACACCTAAACACTACAACCACACCTAAACACTACAGCCACACCTAAACACTACAGCCACACCTAAACACTACAGCCACACCTAAACACTACAACCACACCTAAACACTACAACCACACCTAAACACTACAACCACACCTAAACACTACAGCCACACCTAAACACTACAGCCACACCTAAACACTACAACCACACCTAAACACTACAGCCACACCTAAACACTACAACCACACCTAAACACTACAACCACACCTAAACACTACAACCACACCTAAACACTACAACCACACCTAAACACTACAACCACACCTAAACACTACAACCACACCTAAACACTACAACCACACCTAAACACTACAACCACACCTAAACACTACAACCACACCTAAACACTACAACCACACCTAAACACTACCACCACACCTAAACACTACAACCACAACTAAACACTACCACCACACCTAAACACTACAACCACACCTAAACACTACAACCACACCTAAACACTACAACCACACCTAAACACTACAACCACACCTAAACCCTACAACCACACCTAAACACTACAACCACACCTAAACACTACAACCACACCTAAACACTACAACCACACCTAAACACTACAACCACACCTAAACACTACAACCACACCTAAACACTACAACCACACCTAAACACTACAACCACACCTAAACACTACAACCACACCTAAACACTAAACACTACAACCACACCTAAACACTACAGCCACACCTAAACACTACAACCACACCTAAACACTACAGCCACACCTAAACACTACAGCCACATCTAAACACTACAACCACACCTAAACACTACAACCACACCTAAACACTACAACCACACCTAAACACTAAACACTACAACCACACCTAAACACTACACACTACAACCACACCTAAACACTAAACACTACAACCACACCTAAACACTACAACCACACCTAAACACTACAACCACACCTAAACACTACAGCCAGTAGTGGGCGAGTTAGGGGACAGATGGCAAGACATTACACATGGTTTGAGTCAGTCAGCTGTAGCTAGCTGCAACACGACAGAGAGAGAGGGAGGGAGAGAGAGAGAGAGAGAGAGAGAGAGAAAGAGAGAGAGAAAGAGAGAGAGAAAGAGAGAGAGAGAGAGAGAGAGAGAGAGAAAGAGAGAGAGAAAGAGAGAGAGAGAGAAAGAGAGAGAGAAAGAGAGAGAGAGAGAGAGAGAGAGAGAGAAAGAGAGAGAGAAAGAGAGAGAGAGAGAGAGAGAGAGAGAGAGAGAGAGAGAGAGAGAGAGAACAGGCTGTGTAAAGGGGTGGGTAAAAGCACTCAAGTTGCTCCTTCTCTGTGGTGCTGTGAAAAAAGTTGATCATCCTCCACGTTTCTGCGTGTTTCCAAAGACAGATGGAGTTTAGAACACAACAAATTCTAGAGGTCTATAATGTTCCGCAGCGTTTCAACCATTATGGCCCTGTTGAGTGTACCCATGAGTGTACTGTCAAATGTCTATGAAGTGGCTATGCCTGTTCTATTTCTCTGCCCTGGAACTAAATCATTTGAGTTATTTGCCTGAAGCAGATAGAATGAACAGAATACAATGCCCCAGTGTAAGATGGAATGTTTAATGACCACACAAGGAGGATGAAATGGGCAATAGAAAGAAAAGAGCTGATTCTTGGCACGGCCTATCAGACAGCTTGACAGCACAGCAATAAACCTTCGGCCTGACTCATAACTTTGTCTGCGTAGGATTCTGAAGGCCACCTCATTGCTAAGGCTACGGTGAAAGCACTTGGTGCTGAAGTAAAAATGACTTTTGAAAATCATTAATAGCGGAGAATCAAACCTTGATGTAATTTTCATGGAGTCACAGTGAATATGCGCAATTGCCTATATTGCATCATTTTTAGCCCCTCCCCCTGAAAACTTGTATATAAGTTCTTCAGTAGGTGTTCTGCATGTTTGTTGGTTAGAGAGCAGCCCTGTCCCTGTGGGACCCCCTCTAGACTCCAGAGTGCATGCCATGCCAATATAATGTAGTGTTTGGAGTGGTGCTGAGAGTGGTGCTGTACTATTCTTTATGTATCCCAGGGAAACACTCTGACAGGCAGGCTGAGTCCTCCAGATGCCTCCCTGCATAACCATTCCACTGCATCTGCACATAAGAGAGAGAGAGAGAGAGAGAGAGAGAGAGAGAGAGAGAGAGAGAGAGAGAGAGAGAGAGAACGGGACAGGGAGAGGGACAGGGAGAGAGAGAAAGACAGGTGGAAGAGAAAGAGAGAGACCTCCTCCAGCACTAAAGCCCTGGAGCAAAAGTCCCATAACTCCCCACTCCACTTCCTCTCAGCTCTGTGAAAGTGTCACTCAGTGTGTCAACCCTCCCGGCCACAGGGGACCTGACAGTGACAGGCTCTCTGATAGGCCGTGTTAATACCCTCGTCGAATTTCCCCCCTTGTCCCAACTGACCTTAGCTAGCTCTCAGCTCTGTCGTGGTCATCAGATTCAGAACTCAGGGCTCAGTTGGTAAGAGTGTGGTGCTAGCAATGGCAAGGTTGTGGGTTCAATTCCCACATGGATCACATACACATTCTATAAATGTACAGTATGCACTCAGGGTACTTTGAGTCAGTTTAGATGAAAGAGTCTGCTCAGGGGAAAATACATTGACTCTTCACATCCAGCTTCTCTCTGTCTACTGGTGGTGGAAGGTCAGTCCACAATAGAGCAGGCTGTATGGTTATATCATTGGCAGAAAAGAAAAATACCTTCTGATTGTATGATAATGTATTATAAAGAGGGAGGCTGCAATAATACATCTCTATGGGAGGTCAAGCCTACAGCTCAGTGGGAGACGGATGGATGGTGAATGGAGTCACTGATTATAATTATTTACAATACCCTAAAAGATATGCCTTAGTTGCCAAGTAGTATATTACTACAGAGGTCTAGTAATCAGTAGACTACCTTTTTTTGTGATTATAGCTATCATAATTTCAACTAGGATATTTTATTGAACAGCAGTCGACCTTGGTGGGCTTTTTCCGTTATACATTTTTTTAATGACTTTTCCTGATTCGTGTAGATATGCTGCCATCTAACGGACATCCTCTAATAACACATACAATCAAACAGCTCGGTTTGTCCCTCGTCGTATACTGTTCTCAAGTCATGTGAACTCGCATACGTGCGGACGTGCTGCAGCGTACATAGTCGTCTGATTAGGTAAGAACATTATGTTCCTTTACATAACAGCACAAATTAACGCGAATGTTTCAGGAACTTAACGCATATCATCGTGTTGTAATGGTGTATGTTTACATTGAAATGTAACTTTGAAAACTATGAAATTGTCATCTCAAACTTACGTCTGTCGCGAACGGGAAGTGAGAGTGCAGCCGATCAAAACAAACAAGACTGGACTTGTATGTCAGCTCTTTTAGCTACCAAGCTAATCAGCATAGCCAGGCTGTCTGTCATTGCCAGTTGTCAACAACAACACTAGTTAGCTGTATCGAATACGTATGTATCATCTTGTTTTTGTCCCTTTTAACTTGCTAGATAGTCAAACGCATAGCAGTAAACAACAATATGACGCAATCGCTAAGATAACACTCATAGTATATAACCGTACAAGCTAACTTGCAACATAAAGTTCACGTTTGATCAATTCAATTATATTTCCCAACTGTGCTGTATTCTGTCTGTGCTGCATGGGTTATTAGCTGTCCTATTATGTAAAGTCACACGTAGTATTCATCTTCTTTCCACATCTTCAGGTGTGAAACTAGTGACAGAGGGCCACCGGGATGACTAGTGTAAGTACTAAACCTTTACATTACAACATATATTAGACGGTAATGTAATAGTATTGTGCTATAATACTGTAACTAGGGTGCTTGACGCTTTTCCTCTGATTGGTTGATTAATAACCGTGTAGGTGCTGTGTGGCCGAGCCCGGCTGGTGATGACCCAGTCGTCAGGGCGTCAGGCCCTAGCTGCACTCAGGGTGGGCTGGATACGAACCTTCTCAGCTGCTGGTTCTGATGAGCCTTATTTTGTCGTGTCACGGGGGGACTCAGACTCAGGTAGGTTACTGCTATATCGACCACAACACTGGTTCATTTGTTATTTTCGACTAACTGTGACCGTATTTTGGCCTGTGCGTTTTTGAGTTATGAGTTGTAATTACAGTGAGTTCGGAAAGTATTCAGACCCCTTCCTATTTTCCACATTTTGTTACAGACTTATTCTAAAATGTATTATATTTTAAAAATCCCTCATTACTCTACACACCACCCAATCATGACAAAGCGAAAACAGGTTATATTCTTTCGGTGCAAATTCATTAAAAAAAATTCAAACCATATTTACGTAAGTTTTCCAACCCGCTGCCAAAGGTGCTTCAGCAAAGTACTGAGTAACGGGTCTGAATACTTATGTAAATGTGATATTTCCGTTTTTAATTTTTAATTCATTTGCAAAAAAAATACAAAAGGTTTTTGCTTTTTCATCATGTGGTATTGTGTGTAGATTGATGAGGGGGAAAAACCTATTTAATCCATTTTAGAATAAGGCTGTAATGTAACAAGATGTTAGTTACAAGTTATGGGGTCTGAATACTTTCCGAATGCACTGTATGCAATAAAAATTACATTGAGAAAATGATCTCAAACTTTCCATAACTATAGCTACTGTTAGGCAGAACATACATTGTCAAACAGATTTAACATTATTGTAATATACTCCTCTTTCTCCCTACCAGGCCCTAGGACAGTATGGCCTGATGAGAACATGGGACCCTTTGGCCCCCAGGACCAGCGGTTCCAGTTGCCAGGTAACTCAGGCTTTGACTTTCACCTGGAAGGCATGGCAGACCAGAAGATTAAAGGCCCAGTCCACAGGACGGTACCTGACGTTCTGACTGCTGCTACTAGCAACGAGAGACATGAGTTTGTAATGGCCCAGTTTGTCAGCGAGTTTCAGGTAAATACGTCACTCACAATAACTCCTTAACTAAAAGAAACGTGTCCTTATTCAATTGTAAATAAAAATGGATATTATTCTTAAACATTTCCAAAATATATTTCTATCATTTAAAACATTTCTATTATGTTTCATACTGGTAGAGTTATTTGTTGAAAACTTAGTATTTTTTTCTTTGTAGGGCAAAATTGGTCACATGTTATCGAGGAGCGTCCGCAAGGCAGAGCACTACTTTGATCAGCCCAATGTGGACTGTTCTATACAGACCTGTCCTGAGCTGCTGAAGAAAGGTAGCATGGTGTAATCATACTTATATTATCATACTTATCATAACATTAACTATTCATGTCTGGGTTTTTTACCCCTTTTTCTCCCCAATTTCGTGGTATCCAATTGTTTTAGTAGTTACTATCTTGTCTCATCGCTACAACTCCCGTACGGGCTCGGGAGAGACGAAGGTTGAAAGTCATGCGTCCTCCAATACACAACTCAACCAAGCCGCACTGCTTCTTAACACAGCGCGCATCCAACCTGGAAGCCAGCCGCACTAATGTGTCGGAGGAAACACCGTGCACCTGGCAACCTTGGTTAGCGCGCACTGCGCCCGGCCTGCCACAGGGAGTCGCGATGAGACAAGGATATCCCTACCGGCCAAGCCCTCCCTAACCCGGACGACGCTAGGCCAATTGTGCGTCGCCCCACGGACCTCCCCGTCGCGAGCCCGGGCGCGAACCCAGAGTCTCTGGTGGCACAGCTGGCGCTGCAATACAGCGCCTTTAACCACTGCGCCACCCGGGAGGCCCCCATTCATGTCATGTTTTATCAACCGCAGCCCACACGTCAGATAGTTTATATTGCATACAGCCATGTCCACTAGGGGGAAGTAACTGCATTGCTAATGTCACTAATGTTGTCCAAGTGGGTGATAGCTGACTTTTCTGTAGGCCTATTGGCTAGCTAGCAGTTGAATGTGTAACACATCTCTTCATTTCCTCTGTTAGAGTTTGAATCCTATTTCCCCTCGGCCCCAGCCAGTGCCATCACTGTTGTCACGGTGAAACACACGAGATGTGAGGTGATCGACAAAGAAGTGATCGACAGAGAACAGCTTCTTCACAAAGTGAGTTGGAATGTCCACTGGTTGTTTCCCATTGATATGGATTCAGTGATGCTAAGTTCAGTAAATTATTCTGCCATCACATTTTGGAGTTGTAGGCCTGTGTACTTATTGAAGGTCTTACTCTGTACCTCCCCTTTATTGGTGAACTGTTTTCTTGTCTGTTAACTGTCAGTTAGTTTGACTACTGACAGATACTAGATGTTTTCTGTTATTTCAGTTAGTTTGACTACTGACAGATACTAGATGTTTTCAGTTAGTTTGACTACTGACAGATACTAGATGTTTTCAGTTAGTTTGACTACTGACAGATACTGGATGTTTTCAGTTAGTTTGACTACTGACAGATACTGGATGTTTTCAGTTAGTTTGACTACTGACAGATACTGGATGTTTTCAGTTAGTTTAACTACTGACAGATACTGGATGTTTTCTGTTATTTCAGTTAGTTTGACTACTGACAGATACTAGATGTTTTCAGTTAGTTTGACTACTGACAGATACTGGATGTTTTCAGTTAGTTTGACTACTGACAGATACTGGATGTTTTCAGTTAGTTTAACTACTGACAGATACTGGATGTTTTCTGTTATTTCAGTTAGTTTGACTACTGACAGATACTGGATGTTTTCAGTTAGTTTAACTACTGACAGATACTGGATGTTTTCTGTTATTTCAGTTAGTTTGACTACTGACAGATACTAGATGTTTTCAGTTAGTTTGACTACTGACAGACAGATAATGGATGTTTTCTGTTATTTCCCAGTTTGTTAGTGGTGCTAAGGAAATCTGTTTTGCTCTGTGGACAGCTGGCTTCTGGGCTGACTTCATTGACCCCTCATCAGGATCAGCTGTGAGTTGTTCTCCTACCTGGTTTTGTTTGTTTATTGTTTATGTCAAAATATCTATATAATGTGTAATACATATGTAATATTCATGTACTGTTTACTGTGCTTCATCAATCTGATATATTTTCCAGGAGACAGTATGTAGTCTTCAAGACAACCACATCATTCCTTTGTCTTGTCCCCCAGTTCTTTGGATCTCACTCCAACCACCCACTACTCAAAGAGGAGGAGTGGAGCCGTCTAGGTTTCCACATCGAGGCCTCTGGATCCTGCACAGTTATCCGTCACGTCCTGAGGGGAACACCTACGTTTGTTGGAACTGTTTTCACCACTGCACCTGCTAACAGTGACGTCATGGAAAGACTTCAAGGCCAGTCAAGTGCATTTGAAGACGGGGACTAGTTTTTATATTTTGTTATCACCATGTGAGAATGATGTATCTCACTATCCAAACGACTGTTTGTGCCCTGACCTCTGTTTGTTCACTCTGGATTGTTTTGGAGGAAAAGCGTTGGCCGTTATGCCGTTGTCTTCACCACACCAGCATGGAGAGGAAGTTCTAACCTGGTCCCAGATCTGTTTGTGTTGTTCTGTTAGTGCTGCCAAAGTTGGTAAGAGGACACAAACAGATCTGGGACCAGGCTATATAACTATGCACTTGGAAGTAGACAGGTAGGTTACGTACAGTAGTGCTGTGATCTGTCGTTGACTCTGATATCATAAAGACTTGACTGAGGAAGATCCTGTTGACAGCTGTGTTTAAACACCCAATAAACCACCTAGCTACCTTTGACTGAGGGCCCTTTTTCTGGCCTTGGTGCAGAAGATACGTGAGATATAACTCCGAAGGCAATGTTCCGCATTCACGGTAAACGCTGCATATCTCAGTTCAATCTGAAATAATCTTTACATTTATATCGTGCTGTAACACTCAAATTCAGCACTATGGATTGAATCTAGTCTAATATAGTTAACACTTTCAGACTAATCTAGTATCTACAGACTATTGCTACTGTACAGGGTTTTCCTTCACTTGCACAATGGGAATAGAAATATGGTGTCTTGGAGGAGTCTGTTGTACGTTTCCACCAAAATGAATTAAAATGTCTATGTTGCTGGTATGGTACACACATCATTCAGTCATTTAATTATTCAATCATCTAATGTATGTAAGAAAGTAGAGACTTGTGAGGCAACCACACAACACTAAACAAAAGAATGAATAGCTAATCCAAAAGAGATTTTCAGTTTGTCCTCTGTCCTCCTTGCATACGATTAGAAATGTAGACAATGCAATGAACTCTTTGCTAATTTCCTAGCGCTAATTAGGGAACACAAACACTAGGAGAAATTGAAATGAATATGCCTGGCCTTGAGGTAATGCATTACTCTGCATCTCAGTGCTAGAGGTGTTCGAATCCATGCTGTATCTGAACCGGCCGTGATTGGGAGTCCCTTAAAAATATGACTTCTGGGCCTTCTCTTTTAGTAAAGTGTTCCCAGGACAAAGAGTATGTTGTTTGGGTAAGAGAAACATCTCATTTCACACCTCTAAAAACTTTAGGTTAAACACTGATTTGAGAAGGACTGATGGGTTTGGAACTGTGCCCATCCAGTCTGACGGCCAGAATCAGATAAAGGAAGTCCTTTAAAATGAAACACCCCTGCAGCTTAACATAATCTCCTTCACAAGGCTTTTAAACTACACCTCCTGGATGCAGAGGCTCTGAGAAAGACCTTACCTTTTTACTTCCTGGAGAGGAAAGCAGAGAGGTGAGAAAAAGAGAAGGCTGTTAGAATGGTCCTTTTTTTCTGCACCTCTAAACTCCAAACCTTTATTTCTTCCTAATGTTACCTTCACTGTGAAACCTTACCTCAGTCGGACTCCACACGCCTCATGCGGGATCTAAAATATCTTGCATTCCACAAACTACACTATCTGGTTATGTGGATACTGTTTATACTGTAGAAACATGTTCAGGCAAACGATACATTTAATGGTGAACACAATGTATACCAAACCTGGTATAATACATTTAATGGTGAACACAATGTATACCAAACCTGGTATAATATATTTAATGGTGAACACAATGTATACCAAACCTGGTATAATACATTTAATGGTGAACACAATGTATACCAAACCTGGTATAATACATTTAATGGTGAACACAATGTATACCAAACCTGGTATAATCAATTTAATGGTGAACACAATGTATACCAAACCTGGTATAATCAATTTAATGGTGAACACAATGTATACCAAACCTGGTATAATCAATTTAATGGTGAACACAATGTATACCAAACCTGGTATAATCAATTTAATGGTGAACACAATGTATACCAAACCTGGTATAATCAATTTAATGGTGAACACAATGTATACCAAACTTGGTATAATACATTTAATGGTGAACACAATGTATACCAAACCTGGTATAATCAATTTAATGGTGAACACAATGTATACCAAACCTGGTATAATACATTTAATGGTGAACACAATGTATACCAAACCTGGTATAATACATTTAATGGTGAACACAATGTATACCAAACCTGGTATATGGGATCAGTACAGGATGTTTAGACCATCATCCTCAAGACGACATGCTAATCAATAAGTGGCAACCTTTCTATTGGACAGAACTGTAAGAAATACAGAAACATTACAACGTTGTAGTGTTATGGTTGACGTCATATCTTCCAGCGCCAGATAGCCAATGGGTTGAGAGGAAATGATCAGTCATCAGTCTCATGGGTATGGTGGGCACACAGCCTAAACCAACCAATCACACGACTCCAGGAACAAAAACACCGCACTGCAACCTAGTTCACTTTTCATTCTACCTGAATCCAATGTTAACTACAGGTATTTAACAATTGTTAAATGTATTATACAAAATAAATACTATGTACATATATCACATACTGCACATAGAATCCAGTAAATATAACAGGAGAACTTCTTACGATGAGCCAAAATCTAGAAGATTCCATCAATACTGTCTCGGTTAAAAAATAGGAAAAATTAAATAAATTAAACAACAGAAAAGCAACTTCATAAAATTATAACACCAAATATCTGGTGATCAAACTGTACATCTACTTGCTCTACCATGCAGAAGGAGTGTTAGATGTCATAGACTGTTAGATATCATGACGCTGATGACGGTAGGAGTGTTAGATGTCATAGACTGTTGGATAGCATGACGCTGATGACGGTAGGAGTGTTAGATGTCATAGACTGTTGGATAGCATGACGCTGATGACGGTAGGAGTGTTAGATGTCATAGACTGTTGGATAGCATGACACTGATGACTGTAGGAGTGTTAGATGTCATAGACTGTTGGATAGCATGACACTGATGACGGTAGGAGTGTTAGATGTCATAGACTGTTGGATAGCATGATGCTGATGACTGTAGGAGTGTTAGATGTCATAGACTGTTGGATAGCATGATGCTGATGACTGTAGGAGTGTTGGATATCATGACACTGATGACGGTAGGAGTGTTAGATGTCATAGACTGTTGGATAGCATGACGCTGATGACTGTAGGAGTGTTAGATGTCATAGACTGTTGGATAGCCTGACGCTGATGACGGTAGGAGTGTTAGATGTCATAGACTGTTGGATAGCATGACGCTGATGACTGTAGGAGTGTTGGATAGCATGACGCTGATGACGATAGGAGTGTTAGATGTCATAGACTGTTGGATAGCATGACGCTGATGACTGTAGGAGTGTTGGATAGCATGACGCTGATGACGGTAGGAGTGTTAGATGTCATAGACTGTTGGATAGCATGACGCTGATGACGGTAGGAGTGTTAGATGTCATAGACTGTTGGATAGCATGATGCTGATGACGGTAGGAGTGTTAGATGTCATAGACTGTTGGATAGCATGATGCTGATGACGGTAGGAGTGTTAGATGTCATAGACTGTTGGATAGCATGACGCTGATGACGGTAGGAGTGTTAGATGTCATAGACTGTTGGATAGCATGACGCTGATGACGGTAGGAGTGTTAGATGTCATAGACTGTTGGATAGCATGACACTGATGACTGTAGGAGTGTTAGATGTCATAGACTGTTGGATAGCATGACACTGATGACGGTAGGAGTGTTAGATGTCATAGACTGTTGGATAGCATGATGCTGATGACTGTAGGAGTGTTAGATGTCATAGACTGTTGGATAGCATGATGCTGATGACTGTAGGAGTGTTGGATATCATGACACTGATGACGGTAGGAGTGTTAGATGTCATAGACTGTTGGATAGCATGACGCTGATGACTGTAGGAGTGTTAGATGTCATAGACTGTTGGATAGCCTGACGCTGATGACGGTAGGAGTGTTAGATGTCATAGACTGTTGGATAGCATGACGCTGATGACTGTAGGAGTGTTGGATAGCATGACGCTGATGACGATAGGAGTGTTAGATGTCATAGACTGTTGGATAGCATGACGCTGATGACTGTAGGAGTGTTGGATAGCATGACGCTGATGACGGTAGGAGTGTTAGATGTCATAGACTGTTGGATAGCATGACGCTGATGACGGTAGGAGTGTTAGATGTCATAGACTGTTGGATAGCATGATGCTGATGACGGTAGGAGTGTTAGATGTCATAGACTGTTGGATAGCATGATGCTGATGACGGTAGGAGTGTTAGATGTCATAGACTGTTGGATAGCATGACGCTGATGACTGTAGGAGTGTTAGATGTCAGAGACTGTTGGATAGCATGACGCTGATGACGGTAGGAGTGTTAGATGTCATAGACTGTTGGATAGCATGACGCTGATGACGGTAGAAGTGTTAGACGTCATAGACTGTTGGATAGCATGACGCTGATGACGGTAGGAGTGTTAGATGTCATAGACTGTTGGATAGCATGACGCTGATGACGGTAGGAGTGTTAGATGTCATAGACTGTTGGATAGCATGACGCTGATGACGGTAGGAGTGTTAGATGTCATAGACTGTTGGATAGCATGACGCTGATGACGGTAGGAGTGTTAGATGTCATAGACTGTTGGATAGCATGATGCTGATGACGGTAGGAGTGTTAGATGTCATAGACTGTTGGATAGCATGACGCTGATGACTGTAGGAGTGTTGGATAGCATGACGCTGATGACGGTAGGAGTGTTAGATGTCATAGACTGTTGGATAGCATGACACTGATGACGGTAGAGCTCAGACAGCCAGTGAGCAGCCAGTAGTGTGTGAGTAGACCGTTACTGCTGTGGAGGAGAGAGGTGGTGGAAAAGATGGCGTCTGTCTTGTTTCTTGGCAACTGCATGTTACAGATGTTTCCTTCACAGCAAGCAGTGCAGACCTGGAATCAGGAGTAGAGATAGAATCACCTTTATTCACCTAGTACGTTAACACGCACACAGAATTTGAATAGATGAAATGGTGCTTTCAGCAAAAATCTAAATATACAGACAGAACACATACAAACTACAGACAGAACACAGACAAACTACAGACAGAACACATACAAACTACAGACAGAACACATACAAACTACAGACAGAACACAGACAAACTACAGACAGAACACATACAAACTACAGACAGAACACATACAAACTACAGACAGAACACATACAAACTACAGACAGAACACATACAAACTACAGACAGAACACATACAAACTACAGACAGAACACATACAAACTACAGACAGAACACATACAAACTACAGACAGAACACATACAAACTACAGACAGAACACATACAAACTACAGACCCGAACACATACAAACTACAGACAGAACACATACAAACTACAGACAGAACACATACAAACTACAGACAGAACACATACAAACTACAGACAGAACACATACAAACTACAGACAGAACACATACAAACTACAGACAGAACACATACAAACTACAGACAGAACACATACAAACTACAGACAGAACACAGACAAACTACAGACAGAACACATACAAACTACAGACAGAACACAGACAAACTACAGACAGAACACATACAAACTACAGACAAACTACAGACCGAACACAGACAAACTACAGACAGAACACATACAAACTACAGACAGAACACATACAAACTACAGACAGAACACATACAAACTACAGACAGAACACATACAAACTACAGACAGAACACAGACAAACTACAGACAGAACACAGACAAACTACAGACAGAACACATACAAACTACAGACAGAACACAGACAAACTACAGACAGAACACAGACAAACTACAGACAGAACACAGACAAACTACAGACAGAACACATACAAACTACAGACCGAACACAGACAGACTACAGACAGTCCACAAACAGAACACAGACAGGAGGAATTTCCAGAAAGACATTCAAATAACAACTGCTGAGAAGGGAACAGATTCTTATCCAAGTGAGATCATTCTAAACCAGGGCCCGGAGATTACCATGACAGTGTGGTAAATCACACCAGACACCACAGAGCAGAGCCACATTCTGAACTGCAAATATTACTAATAAAAGTTCCAAACATCATCTTTCTTTCCATACGTGTCCCCGTATGTGTGTCCCCGTTGATAACTGCCCCTGGTTAGTCCCTCACCTGGTAAATGAAATGCACTTGTACATTTAGGAGTTGCTTCAGCAGCCGTGTCAGGAATGTAATGTTATTCAAAGGAAAGAGGCTTCTTGAATGACCTTGTATCCTTCATGGTTGTCCTGGGTGCAGCCTGTAGACAGACAGTGGGCCAGGGCCACGCAGCGTTTGGTCACAGACACAGTGTTCCCCTGGACGTCCAACACATGGAGGGTGTAGCAGTACCGGGTCTCTGTCAGACACACAGACACTGTTGTTAAAGGTGCAATCTGCAATATTTACAGCTGAGAGATGGATACATGTGATCTAACGTTCAGACACTATGGAATCCTGAGAAATAACGGCTGAGAGATGGATACATGTGATCTAACGTTCAGACACTATGGAATCCTGAGAAATAACGGCTGAGAGATGGATACATGTGATCTAACGTTCAGACACTATGGAATCCTGAGAAATAACGGCTGAGAGATGGATACATGTGATCTAACGTTCAGACACTATGGAATCCTGAGAAATAACGGCTGAGAGATGGATACATGTGATCTAACGTTCAGACACTATGGAATCCTGAGAAATAACGGCTGAGAGATGGATACATTTGATCTAACGTTCAGACACTATGGAATCCTGAGAAATAATGGCTGAGAGATGGATACATGTGATCTAACGTTCAGACACTATGGAATCCTGAGAAATAACGGCTGAGAGATGGATACATGTGATCTAACGTTCAGACACTATGGAATCCTGAGAAATAACGGACCAATGAGCAATAAGTTGAACGATGATAAAAAAAAACATCACTTTCACATTTATTGTATGTCAGTTAATGTAAACGCAAATGTAGCTTACGTTTCAACAGCAATGTCATTCATTTCTATGAATATCATGTGTTAATCCACTTCTTACTGAAGTGGACGGTAACACTGAAAGAGCCCGAGGTTCAGATGGATTCCAGTGATTTAAACCAATCCTCACATTTCATGTGATAAACTACTATTTATCATTTGTTAATAACTCAAAGAATGTGCTTTTAAGATCAAAAGATCATCTATATAAAAGAAGAGAGCCTGTGGAATTACACAACCTGCCAATTCAATTTCTTATCTAAACACGTCGAGCTTAAGTGAAATACACTATGTTTAAGATACAGAAACCAGCAAAGACAACATTGATAACCCTTCATTTTACAGCCTGGTATTTTCCTGTAATTTATATTTCTGCTCTGGACGGAGTCGAGAGGGTCTGAAAAACAGGGTTTGATGATAGATACAGAGCAGGCTGTAAATACCAGAAATACCTTCCTGTAATTACCTCGTGGGCAGTATACGTCCGGAGCCCAGCGATTGCATTCGTAGTTGTCTGGTGCATCTTTACATGTGAAGCACTTGAACCCTCCAGGATGAGGTGTGGCTGTGGAGACGAGGAGACGAGCACAAGTCTATTATTCACCATCTAGATTTAATAACATGTCCCAAAATGAAAAAAACACTTCCCTGAATCAATACATTGTCATTACTCAATGAGCTATAGAAGAAAAGCTAATTGTACATTTGACTCCTAATTGTGAGTTGTTGTAGTCCTCAGCGCTACGGCAATATGTAGTCCTCAGAGCTACAGCAATATGTAGTCCTCAGCGCTACAGTGATATGTAGTCCTCAGAGCTACAGCGATATGTAGTCCTCAGAGCTACAGCGATATGTAGTCCTCAGAGCTACAGCGATATGTAGTCCTCAGAGCTACGGCAATATGTAGTCCTCAGAGCTACAGTGATATGTAGTCCTCAGAGCTACAGTGATATGTAGTCCTCAGCGCTACGGCAATATGTAGTCCTCAGCGCTACGGCAATATGTAGTCCTCAGCGCTACGGCGATGTGTAGTCCTCAGAGCTACGGCGATATGTAGTCCTCAGCGCTACAGCAATATGTAGTCCTCAGAGCTACGGCGATATGTAGTCCTCAGAGCTACGGCGATATGTAGTCCTCAGAGCTACAGCGATATGTAGTCCTCAGCGCTACGGCAATATATAGTCCTCAGATCTACAGCGATATGTAGTCCTCAGCGCTACGGCGATATGTAGTCCTCAGCGCTACAGCGATATGTAGTCCTCAGCGCTACGGCAATATGTAGTCCTCAGAGCTACAGCGATATGTAGTCCTCAGAGCTACAGTGATATGTAGTCCTCAGCGCTACAGCGATATGTAGTCCTCAGAGCTACAGCGATATGTAGTCCTCAGCGCTACAGCGATATGTAGTCCTCAGCACTACAGCGATATGTAGTCCTCAGAGCTACGGCAATATGTAGTCCTCAGAGCTACGGCGATATGTAGTCCTCAGAGCTACAGCGATATGTAGTCCTCAGAGCTACAGCGATATGTAGTCCTCAGAGCTACAGCGATATGTAGTCCTCAGAGCTACGGCGATATGTAGTCCTCAGAGCTACGGCAATATGTAGTCCTCAGAGCTACGGCGATATGTAGTCCTCAGAGCTACGGCGATATGTAGTCCTCAGAGCTACAGCGATATGTAGTCCTCAGAGCTACAGCGATATGTAGTCCTCAGAGCTACAGCGATATGTAGTCCTCAGAGCTACAGCGATATGTAGTCCTCAGAGCTACAGCGATGTGTAGTCCTCAGAGCTACAGCGATGTGTAGTCCTCAGAGCTACAGCGATGTGTAGTCCTCAGAGCTACAGTGATATGTAGTCCTCAGAGCTACAGCGATGTGTAGTCCTCAGAGCTACAGCGATGTGTAGTCCTCAGAGCTACAGCGATGTGTAGTCCTCAGAGCTACAGCGATGTGTAGTCCTCAGAGCTACAGCGATGTGTAGTCCTCAGAGCTACAGCGATATGTAGTCCTCAGAGCTACAGCGATGTGTAGTCCTCAGAGCTACAGCGATGTGTAGTCCTCAGAGCTACAGCGATGTGTAGTCCTCAGAGCTACAGCGATATGTAGTCCTCAGAGCTACAGCGATATGTAGTCCTCAGAGCTACAGCGATGTGTAGTCCTCAGAGCTACAGCGATGTGTACATTTAACTACAGTACACACAGGACATTTAACTACAGTACATACAGGACATTTAACTACAGTACATACAGGACATTTAACTACAGTACATACAGGACATTTAACTACAGTACATACAGGACATTTAACTACAGTACATACAGGACATTTAACTACAGTACATACAGGACATTTAACTACAGTACACACAGGACATTTAACTACACTCACTCTGTGTGTCTTTGTTAAGTGTTATATTATGAGAGGACAATACAGTTTGAATTGAATTAATGAACCGTCAGTTCAACCATCTAGATTCTAGAATAGAATGGTCACTAAACTTTGCATGGAGACCATCTGCCGTGATCAAACAGTAGGCTTGTCTGGTTTGTTCAATTGACAACCATTATGTTAATACTAAGAACACTGGGAATCAGGCCTCCCATTGGATATACTGCATCCCAAATGGCACCCTATTCCCTGTATAGTGCACTAATTTTGATCAAGGCCCATGGGGTAGTAGTGCACTATAAAGGGAATGACGTACCATTTGGGACACATCCTAAGACAGCTACAGGTCTTAGGGTCATCCAAACTTCACTCAGCGAACAAAAGTCTGCCTGCCTGCCAGTCTCACACACACACACACACACACACACACACACACACACACACACACACACACACACACACACACACACACACACACACACACACACACACACACACACACACACTCTCACACACACACAAACACACACACTAACACACACATACTCCCTCTAATCCACCCTCCATACCCCAAGCCCCCAGGGCTGGTCAAGGTCATCCTATCCCCCTGTACATGCCGGGGCGTGGGTCCAAACAGACACGCATTTCTTGGGGAATTCAGCTCAGGTATCCCTATGAAATGAACAACCATAAACCTGATATAGGAGCTCTTGGCTTATCAGATGTTGAAGGCAGATTGTGCCAAGAGAGCTGAGGTAAAATCCATTAGATGAGATTTCAGTGTTTGACTGCAGGGAGATGGAGGGGAGTAGAGGAGGGGAACCATTAGAGGTCTGACCTCGTACGTGCCTGCCTCTTAGAGCTACTGTGCGTTTCCATACTTCTCACACGGCGGTGAGCCCAGTTGTCACTGTGGACCAGTATACTGTACTGTAGTCTGAGGAACTGAAGGCTGAGGGACAGAATGCGTGTCAGTTTCACAGAGAGAAAGGGGTGGGAAACAGGAAGTCACGTCTGGAAACTCGCACACATCTCACTGATACCCAACACCGCAGATGTAAGAAGCCAGAGACTGTGTCACACCGTGGTACATATTCTGAGTGGATGAGGAAGATGTCTCTACACTGGCATTGTGGATAAATATTGTTTTATTATAATCTCTTCATCTAGATATGGAAAGTACCTTCAAAGATGAAGGCAGGGTGGAGAGAGGCCTGACTGTGACCATTACCAACTGTCTGGGGATCAGAGCAGGGCATGCACCTCAAAGATCTGAGGGGGCACAAAGTATGTGAGTATGGCTGGGGGGGGGGGGGGGGGGGGGGGGGGGGTCGGCTAAGGGCCAAGCCCTTCAATAATTTTGCCTTTTTCAAACACCTGAAACAGCTTTTTTTCTACAATCCCACCCTTCAGTCCCACCATTAAGCTCCACTCAACCCCTCCCATCTATCTCTGTTTGGATTTCTATTTGCTTATATATTGTTCAACTGTGCTGTGATGTTTCACAAAAGTTCTGAACCTTTCTATTCTCATAGTTTATACAGATCGTAAGTTAAAGATAAATATTTTTGTTAAGAGTATTATTATATAGGGCTTCCGAGTGGCGCAGCGATCTAAGGCACTGCATCCCAGTGCAAGAGGTGTCACTACAGTCCTTGGTTCGAATTCAGGCTGTATCACATCTGACCGTGATTGGGACCCCCATAGGGCCCAGCGTTGTCCAGGTTTGGCCGGGGTAGGCCGCCATTGTAAATAAGAATTTCTTCTTAAATGACTTGACTAGTTAAATAAAGGTTCAATTTAAATATAATTTATCGATTGACTAAATCACCCAGCAGTGCTATTTGCAGAGTTAGCTCCAAATGTTGCAATTCTTCAGCCATTCCTGTACCTGCGACCAAAAACAAGCTACATATTCACAGTACCAAAACAAATGAGCTAATGATTCTGTCTTTTCGCAGCAAAATCTGCAGAGCTGGGATGGTTGTATCCCACATATAGATAAAATGGTATTGGTTGCAAGAAGGTTGTATCATAATATACGTTTTGAATCCAGCGTCATTTTGTGTATCAGTTTATAAACCATGTGTCACAACCTGCCCATAGTTTGCTTTGTATGTTTCTATGTTTTGGTTGGTCAGGGTGTGAGCTGAGTGGGCATTCTATGTTTCATGTCTAGTTTGTCTATTTCTATGTCTGGCCTGATATGGTTCTCAATCAGAGGCAGGTGTTCGTCATTGTCTCTGATTGGGAACCATATTTAGGTAGCCTGGGTTTCACTGTGTGTTTGTGGGTGATTGTTCCTGTCTCTGTGTTTGCACCAGATAGGACTGTTTCAGTTTTCACATGTTCATTATGTTGTAGTTTCTTCATGTATAGGTTTTCCTTTATTCAAATAACATGAATCATCACAACGCTGCATTTTGGTCCGACTCTCCTTCACACCTAGAGAACCGTTACACCATGTGCCATGGAATCGGTACATTGAAATCTCTCCCCAACTATTTTGTAATCTATATGGAGCAGCTGTCCATTTTTGGTCCTGAAATAAAACTGCTATACTTTTTTAATTTATCACAATTGTCTTTAACCAATGTTGTTCTTTAATGCAGGGCTGAGAGAACTTTCCTTACTTTCTCCCCCTTCCACTTGCCTCTTCCGTTTTTACGGTAAAGCTGCAATTAATTGGTTGTAATTTTGAGTAGAGCAGACATGTCCGTATGTTTTTGTTAGCTGCGTGTGTGACGTAACTCCACCAGTCCTATTTATGACATCATTTACAAACATTATACCATTTTGGAGTGGGTTTATTTACTTCTCAAAATAAATTTAAAAAAAATGATAAATTACAATATTTTGAGTTTAACCACAATATTTGTTGTCATATTTGTTCTGTCTTTTCTGGGGGATTAAACTGAAATTGAAACCAACTTTCTACAGCTTGTTTTATAAATAGAGACTCTAATTTGATAGCCTGAAATGGCTTCTTGGTGTCTAGTTATGAGGTTTGGAGATTGGAAACCTATCTTGGCGAGTTAAAGACAAATTCATAAAAGAAGAATAATACAAATTACAATAATATATATTTTAAAAAACATTTACAGGACAAATCTGAGGGGGAACGTGCCCCTGTGTGCCCCCATAAGAACTCTGGATCAGAGGGTCATGGATGGATGCCTTTTCTCTTGGCTGTTATAATGGTCACATCTCAGTATTGATTACTCATTTCAAAGGTCACGGAGACATTGCCAGCAGACTCCACCAGAAGAAAAGAAAGGTCCGACTGCATCTACCACAATTTGATACAGAAATACATTTCCAATGCATGTGTATTCATACTTGATGGATGGAGGAGGATGATGTCCTTCACAGTGAAGTCCCGCGATTGAGCCGCTTCCAGCCAATCAGCAATTAGCGTTAAAAGTAGGACCCAGGCTGCTGGCCAGGCCTCCATCATTGGCTGAGACCTTCCACATGCAGCTGTCTGATTGGTCAACGTCCAGGACACTGTTGAGGGAAATCAATCAGTGAATAAAATATTGAAGGTAAACATCCTCAGAGTTGGAGAGAGACAGCGACAGAGAGAAAGACAGAGATGGATTGAGAGAGATCGATCAGTACATCCGGAGTAGGTGATCAGTTGTCTGTATCTCACTCATGCTGTTGTGTGCGCTGTGCTTTGCGTCATTAGCTAAATGTCATCCAGACCCCGACTCAGATGGCATCCAGTAACTAACCCTATAGTGAATCCCATGAAGCTAGGATCACAGTCTGTGGATTGATGAAGGCTTTTCTCAGGTTGCTTGAACGGGGTAAAGGATTGCTTTGAGGACCGACATATTATATCTATTAAATGTTATCAAATCTGTATTACTGATCTGTTACTAAATCATCTATTATAGTCTACATCTATTACATGTTATTACATCTGTATTACTGATCTATTACTAAATCATCTATTATAGTCTACATCTATTACATGTTATTAAATCTGTATTACTGATCTATTACTAAATAATCTATTATAGTCTACATCTATTACATGTTATTACATCTGTATTACTGATCTATTACTAAATCATCTATTATAGTCTACATCTATTACATGTTATTACATCTGTATTACTGATCTGTTACTAAATCATCTATTATAGTCTACAGCTACTAAATATCCCTATTCCCCTCCCATTGAAAACACATTGTAACTGAACAAATGGTTAGGGCAGTAAGAGAGCTCCAGCTCTAGGTCAGGCTCCTGGCCCCCACCGGTCACACAGCGACCCAGAGAGGATGGGGAAGTCATGGGGAAGTCATGTTAAGTAAGCCAACGCTCTACAGCTAAATAACCAGTCAGATTATCGGATGTTCATGTTGTTAATCCCTGACTCTGTAAAACAATGAGAGGAGCTGGACAAAAAGAAGACCAACTAGATTAGAGATGGAATGTCTGTTTTGTTTTCCTATGATATACAGCCTGACTACCAGCCCAGGCCAGAGAGGACAATGGTGGGTCTGCCTGGAGGGAGACTGGTGTCTGCCCCACTAAAGACCATCTTTACTTCCATACCAGTGAGCCTGGTAAATGGGACCAGTACCCATGACAAAGCCCCTGATGCTGGACTCTCTATGGGTTCAGACCAGGGACAGATAATGAGCCTCCTCTCCTCCTCCATGACTCTGGATGCACAGACTCAACTTGGTTCAACAATGTATGGGCCAATGGCAGGGGTTCAATTACTCAATCCCGGGTAGAGAGAGCAATACTGATACGGTTGGAATTTTACACCTTGCAGAGATAAGATATTGATGGACTTTATTAATCCCCATTCTGCCGAAAACGGAACCTTTTTTTCCACTATTACAAAGCCCTCCTTTACCTCCATTTAAAGCCTGGTAATGTGAGACATTTCTTTATTTTTATAATTCATTTATTCACATAATTTACTATGCCAAGTAGTCTTATCCCATATCAGAAAGATAATCAATATTCATTGATTGAACTTCAAATAAACTGCCCAATCTCTAATAAGAAGCCTTGGCGGGCATCATTATTCAATAAAGTAGCTTGAATAAAGCACATTAGCAAAAAGCTAGAGGATGGCCTTGGCCTTGGCTTGAAGTCAGATTTATATGGTTGTATTTTTGCCTGCTGTCCTTCATGACGACCGTACGGTTGTATTTTTGCCTGCTGTCCTTCATGACGACCGTACGGTTGTATTTTTGCCTGCTGTCCTTCATGACGACCGTACGGTTGTATTTTTGCCTGCTGTCCTTCATGACGACCGTACGGTTGTATTTTTGCCTGCTGTCCTTCATAACGACCGTACGGTTGTATTTTTGCCTGCTGTCCTTCATGACGACCGTACGGTTGTATTTTTGCCTGCTGTCCTTCATGACGACCGTACGGTTGTATTTTTGCCTGCTGTCCATCATGACGACCGTACGGTTGTATTTTTGCCTGCTGTCCTTCATGACGACCGTACGGTTGTATTTTTGCCTGCTGTCCTTCATGACGACCGTACGGTTGTATTTTTGCCTGCTGTCCTTCATGACGACCGTACGGTTGTATTTTTGCCTGCTGTCCTTCATGACGACCGTACGGTTGTATTTTTGCCTGCTGTCCTTCATGACGACCGTACGGTTGTATTTTTGCCTGCTGTCCTTCATGACGACCGTACGGTTGTATTTTTGCCTGCTGTCCTTCATGACGACCGTACGGTTGTATTTTTGCCTGCTGCCCATCATGACGACCGTACGGTTGTATTTTTGCCTGCTGTCCTTCATGACGACCGTACGGTTGTATTTTTGCCTGCTGTCCTTCATGACGACCGTACGGTTGTATTTTTGCCTGCTGCCCATCATGACGACCGTACGGTTGTATTTTTGCCTGCTGTCCTTCATGACGACCGTACGGTTGTATTTTTGCCTGCTGTCCTTCATGACGACCGTACGGTTGTATTTTTGCCTGCTGTCCTTCATGACGACCGTACGGTTGTATTTTTGCCTGCTGTCCTTCATGACGACCGTACGGTTGTATTTTTGCCTGCTGTCCTTCATGACGACCGTACGGTTGTATTTTTGCCTGCTGTCCTTCATGACGACCGTACGGTTGTATTTTTGCCTGCTGTCCTTCATGACGACCGTACGGTTGTATTTTTGCCTGCTGTCCTTCATGACGACCGTACGGTTGTATTTTTGCCTGCTGTCCTTCATGACGACCGTACGGTTGTATTTTTGCCTGCTGTCCTTCATGACGACCGTACGGTTGTAAATGTTTGTTTTCTTATAATTTCTCACAGTTTTTCTTATGAATGCTTTAATATACTATGTCTGTGGTCTAAAGAGATACTGTTATAATTTGTACTTCAATAACGCTCTAATTATGTATAAATATATTTACGTGCAATCTTCATGAGATACACAGCAGACAATCTAACCCAAACTAAAAGATAAGTATTATATATTTATTATATATTTATTCATATCAGATTGATGCACATATAATTCTAAACACGTTATGTAGTTTCCATTCAAGTCTTTCTTTTCAAAGCACGTCAACTAGAATACATTGAGACAGGAACCTCAACCCTCCTTCCTTCCTCTCAACCCTTCTGCCAGATCTGTCACCAACACTTTATTACCTGCATGCCAGTGGAGGCTGAGGGGAGGACGGCTCATAATAATGGCTGGAACGGAGTCAATGGAACGGCATCAAACACGTGGAAACCATGGAAACCGTGTGTTTGATGTATTTGATACCATTCCACTGATTCCACTCCAGTCATTACAACGAGCCCGTCCTTCTCAATTAAGGTGCCACCAGCCTCCTGTGCTGCATGCATTCTTTTGGAAATGAAAGAGTGGTTGTTGCGGTAGCATTTTAGCATATAAAGTAATATTGTATTTAATTTTGATTAGATTCAAGGGCATGATTGATGGCAGGAAATGGCTTCAATTAAATCCTTCCTCTAAGATGCGACCTGCATAGAAACCACATGTATTCTCTCTCATCATTTTATCTCTCTCTATTTATTTCTCCATCTACATCGCTCTCTCTTTCTCTGCATTCCACTGGCCACTGGCCAGTAATCACTTGCCCAGGTGGAAGGTCGGGCAGGAAATGAGAGAGAGAGAGAGAGACTGTAATGTTTACTTTAAATTTTTATTGTTTATTTCACTTTTGTTTATTATCTAGTTCACTTGCTTTGGCAATGTTAACATATCTGATCCAGGACTCCTGTCCTCCTGTACTAGGGCCAGGTGGGAAAGGTGATCCTGATCCAGGACTCCTGTCCTCCTGTACTAGGGCCAGGTGGGAAAGGTGATCCTGAACCAGGACTCCTGTCCTCCTGTACTAGGGCCAGGTGGGAAAGGTGATCCTGAACCAGGACTCCTGTCCTCCTGTACTAGGGCCAGGTGGGAAAGGTGATCCTGATCCAGGACTCCTGTCCTCCTGTACTAGGGCCAGGTCGGAAAGGTGATCCTGAACCAGGACTCCTGTCCTCCTGTACTAGGGCCAGGTGGGAAAGGTGATCCTGAACCAGGACTCCTGTCCTCCTGTACTAGGACCAGGTGGGAAAGGTGATCCTGAACCAGGCAACGTGATGTTCCAGGTCAAACAGGGAACAACAATCCTCTGTGAATGACTGGGGTTCTTCCCTTCACTACTGTACAGAGGCAGAGAGAGAGAGATGCTAATACCTTCTGTTGTGTTCAGAGATCCACAATAACTAGTCAGATCAAATGTTGCTGTAGGAGTATGATTCTCTCTATGATGTCATTTATCTCTGTGGGATACTACAACACTGAGTAAGAAGCTAAGAGACGTCTGAACCACTGTAGTCAGCCAATGGAGGATTATACAGTATACATGGGCCTCTATGTATGAGAATCTGGTTAGTCCCAAGTAGCTCAGTTGGTAGAGCATGGTGCTTGGAAAGCCAGGGCTGTGGGTTTGATTCCCATGGGAGACCAGTATGAAAATCTGTGCACTCCCTCTAAGTCATTCTGGATAAGAGATGCTGAAAATTACTAAAAGAGGCTAGGGTTAATTAAGATAAATTATAACTTAATCCTAAATGACAACAACAGCTAAACTATTGCAACTGAAGAGAGAGCAACTCAGTCTAAGTGTAGTGCTGATCTGGAAGATGATAAAAACCTGGTCAAAAATAATTTCCCTCAAGCCACACAGCATATGTCTCATGTAACAAAATCGTCGGTTTTGGATTCCAAAGAAAGACTGGTCGCAATTAAGCTTTAAATCAATATCCATTCCATTGAAATTCAAGATTGAATCGTGCGTAGAGCACAGATTGTTGAACCACTTTGAGGTGCTGTAAGTCAACTGTAAGGGCTCTTACCCCTCTGGTACCTCCATAGACAGGGACATATTGTGGGAGTAGATATAATTAGTGGTTATACAGAGGGCAGCCTGGGTTAAGAACCTGCTGCTGTCCGTTTTATAGGAAGTCCTGAGGTAAATCTGTCACTCACTGATTTAGTTTTAAAAAAGGAGCTTAAAGGGTTCCTTGGCTGTCCCCATAGGAGAACCCTTTGAAGAACCCCTTTTTAGTTGCAGGTAGAACCCTTTTGGGTTCCAAATAGAACCCTTTTGGTTCCACGAGGAACCTGTAACCAAAAAGGGTTATCCTATGGGGACAGCCGAAGAACCCTTTTGGAACCCTTTTTTCTAAGAGTGAACTCTATGTTTCAATGGACTGAAGCCCATACTGTACCTCTACATGCCTGGTCTCTGGGACTGACTGCTAGAGAAGTAGTAGGACTGGCACAGAGAAATGTATTGCGGAGGCGTTGTGCCCTTCAGTGTCACTGTGGAACGTCAAGAGGTTGTCTGGGAGGCTGCTGGTGATATGGCGCTAGTCGATGAGATATGGTCTACTCTCCAAGAGCTCCGGACATCCTGTCGGTTCTATTACTGTACCATCCTGCCCTTTATGATGACGGAGAACATTCCTTTATGTAGACCTAGAACATTCCTTTATAATGACGTAGAACATTCCTTTATGATGACCTAGAACATTCCTTTATAATGACGTAGAACATTCCTTTATGATGACCTAGAACATTCCTTTATGATGATGTAGAACATTCCTTATTGATGAAGTAGAACATTCCTTTATTATGATGTGGAACATTCCTTTATGATGATGTAGAACATTCCTTTATGATGATGTGGAACATTCCTTTATGATGATGTAGAACATTCCTTTATGATGATGTAGAACATTCCTTTATGATGATGTAGAACATTCCTTATTGATGAAGTAGAACATTCCTTTATGATGATGTAGAACATTCCTTATTGATGAAGTAGAACATTCCTTTATGATGATGTAGAACATTCCTTTATGATGATGTAGAACATTCCTTTATGATGATGTAGAACATTCCTTTATGATGATGTAGAACATTCCTTATTGATGAAGTAGAACATTCCTTTATGATGATGTAGAACATTCCTTTATGATGATGTAGAACATTCCTTTATGATGATGTAGAACATTCCTTTATGATGATGTAGAACATTCCTTTATGATGATGTAGAACATTCCTTTATGATGATGTAGAACATTCCTTTATGATGATGTAGAACATTCCTTTATGATGATGTAGAACATTCCTTTATGATGATGTAGAACATTCCTTTATGATGATGTAGAACATTCCTTTATGATGATGTAGAACATTCCTTTATGATGATGTAGAACATTCCTTTATGATGATGTAGAACATTCCTTTATGATGATGTAGAACATTCCTTATTGATGAAGTAGAACATTCCTTTATGATGATGTAGAACATTCCTTATTGATGAAGTAGAACATTCCTTTATGATGATGTAGAACATTCCTTATTGATGAAGTAGAACATTCCTTTATGATGATGTGGAACATTCCTTTATGATGATGTAGAACATTCCTTTATGATGATGTAGAACATTCCTTATTGATGAAGTAGAACATTCCTTTATGATGATGTAGAACATTCCTTATTGATGAAGTAGAACATTCCTTTATGATGATGTAGAACATTCCTTATTGATGAAGTAGAACATTCCTTTATGATGATGTAGAACATTCCTTTATGATGATGTAGAACATTCCTTTATGATGATGTAGAACATTCCTTTATGATGATGTAGAACATTCCTTATTGATGAAGTAGAACATTCCTTTATGATGATGTAGAACATTCCTTATTGATTAAGTAGAACATTCCTTTATGATGATGTAGAACATTCCTTTATGATGATGTAGAACATTCCTTTATGATGAAGTAGAACATTCCTTTATGATGATGTAGAACATTCCTTATTGATGAAGTAGAACATTCCTTTATGATGATGTAGAACATTCCTTATTGATTAAGTAGAACATTCCTTTATGATGATGTAGAACATTCCTTATTGATGAAGTAGAACATTCCTTTATGATGATGTGGAACATTCCTTTATGATGATGTAGAACATTCCTTTATGATGACCTAGAACATTCCTTTATGATGATGTGGAACATTCCTTTATGATGATGTAGAACATTCCTTTATGATGATGTAGAACATTCCTTATTGATTATGTAGAACATTCCTTTATGATGATGTAGAACATTCCTTTATGATGATGTAGAACATTCCTTTATGATGATGTAGAACATTCCTTTATAATGACGTAGAACATTCCTTTATGATGATGTAGAACATTCCTTTATGATGATGTAGAACATTCCTTATTGATGATGTAGAACATTCCTTTATGATGATGTAGAACATTCCTTTATGATGATGTAGAACATTCCTTTATAATGACGTAGAACATTCCTTTATGATGATGTAGAACATTCCTGTATGTAGACCTAGAACATTCCTGTATGTAGACCTAGAACATTCTTTTATGATGACCTAGAACATTCCTTTATGATGTTCTAGAACATTCCTTTATGATGCTTTATGATGACATAGAACATTCCTTTATGATGACGTAGAACATTCCTTTATGATGATGTAGAACATTCCTTTATGATGATGTAGAACATTCCTTTAAATTGACCTAGAACATTCCTTTATGATGATGTAGAACATTCCATTATGATGATGTACATTCCTTTATGATGACTTAGAACATTCCTTTTTGATGACCTAGAACATTCCTTTATGATGACCTAGAACTTTCTTGATCATGCTTTATGATGACCTAGAACATTCCTTTATGATGACCTAGAACATTCTTTAAGATGCTTTATGATGACATAGAACATTCTTTAAGATGCTTTATGATGACATAGAACATTCCTTTATGATGACATAGAACATTCCTTTATGATGACATAGAACATTCCTTTATGATGCTTTATGATGACATAGAACATTCCTTTATGATGCTTTATGATGACATAGAACATTCCTTTATGATGTCAAGTTGATTTACGGCTCTATTCAATCAGATCCGCTTTAGCCTACATCCACATAGTGGTTGTTTTGGCAGTGTCAGAGTTGGAACTGTGTTAGAGCTGTCAGATCCACAAGTGGTTCCTGGCATTATACATCATGTGGGCATTGCCATTGGCTACACGGAGTCGGATTATTAAGAGAAATCCCATGCAGCCTTGTTTGAACACTGGAATGTGAGATGTAATCTACACCTTGATTAGGCTGATAGAAATCCTCATATTGATTAAGGATTTTAAATTTGAGATATAGCCTACACTTTCTCATTCTGAACTTGTAACGTGAGTGGGATGGACGGGTGTGGCTTCGTGACATTGATCAAGAGTAGCTGCTCACTGATTTGACACCTCTGACACCTCCAACACCAAAACATCAGCTACGCGGGTGTCGGCTATCACCGGTTAATGCTTGATCTGATTGAATCTAGGCCTTAATGTTGGGTGCTGAGGTTGTTGTAGACAGGCAGACAGGTGGTGTGAGGATATGGAGCAATGAATGGACCAGCGAACAGATTGACACACAGCAGGCTCTGGACCTCTGGCTGCCTGGAGTCACAGACTTAGATTCTCTACTTTTCCCCCATCTCTTCTTCCTGACCCTGTGGCTCCACTACTTCCATCTCTAATTAAGTGATTTGTAAGAGAGAGGCCTGCTTTGGACTACAGGGGCCAGAGGCTGTCCCTCCCCAGTTAGGGTGCTGTACAAATGGAATTTCTGTGGCATGGCTTTTACGTGAAAAGGGAGAGCGAGAGAGAGCAAGAGAGAGAAGGAGAGGGAGAGGAGAGACCACTGACTTCTACATATTAAGGAAAGGAGGCTTCTAAAAAAAAATCTAAATTACAAGACTCACAACAGCCACACTCACACCCCGTTCCACACTCTCACACACAGACAGACTGCCTCTGTGATGACCGGGCCAGACCACAAATAGACATGTTTTTACTTGAGTGAGTTTAAAAGGAATTCCGGCAAACAACTTGTTTAGAATGCTTCCCAGGACCTATTTATTTTAAAGTTATAGCATGACGCCTGATGCGTCTTTTTAAGTAGTTGGGAAAATACGGACTGGAATTGAAGCTAAATTGAGAACACATGCAGATGTATTTCTAGGCCAGATAGACTTCCTGAGAAAATGACAAACACACTGCCTTCAGAAAGTATTCAGACCACTTGACTTTCTCCACATTTTATTACATTACAGCCATATTTCAAAATGGATTAAATAGTTTTTTCCACCCCTCCCATCATCAATCTGCACACAATACCCCATAACCACAAAGCAAAAACAGGATTTTAAAAAAAAATTGCAACAGAAAGAATCTGACAGTGGACTGCAGGAACATATGTGTACAGTGATGTCAGTGTGAGGACTCTCTCTGCACACCTGGACAGTAGTAATTCTACAGTATGGTTGTAGTGAACCTACTGATGGTAGAAGCCTCAGGGCAGCCTGTCGTGTTTGAGGCCCTGTCATTCCTATAACCATAATAACACCATTTAACACTGTAGTGTACCTCACTTGTTTAATGTAGGCCTACCACACAGCTGTGGAAGAGTGCTTCCCATACCGGCCTTGCCCTTCCACATATCTGACCGATTTCAGCACTAGCAAACCTCATTTAGCTACAATACAATAAAATACAACAATATGGCCAACTGTTAAATCTGGAGAGAAGAATTCCTGCTCTCTCTGCTTTCTCAGTGTGTCGATTGTCTTTCATTGTGCTGAGGCAGCTATAAGTAAATTTACACTCAGTTTATTATTTATGGGCCAGGCACATATGGCAGCGCTGCACTGGCATTGCAGTTCCTAAACCTGTGCCATGCACCTGCTAACGTTACTACTTTAAGTATTCCCTAAATCAGTCTGACAGCTCTGCCATCTCATCCCCTTTGAATGGGGATCACTTAAAATAATGGTATGGTCACAATTCATAATGTGCTGAATTTGAGAAAACTCAGTTTCAAATAGTTTAAAACGAGATAGAGAGCTAATTGTATTTTATATAGTACAGGGACCACCGCAAGTAAAACGTACGAAGTTTCCAAACAACTCACATTTGACTACTAACCAACTGAAACGCGCACTGATTTGTCTGTTGGAAATATAGATGGGTAAGAAATATGCAGATAAGAATAGTTGTTTTTGTGGATCACAGCTGTTTTTATGTCTCATTTCTCATTTCATTGTGCACAGTGTTCAACCTAAAGAATCATAAAAAAATACTGCACCGCAATCTCTGAAAACAACACTTACCCAAATAAAACGCCTCCCGAACTTCGTGGGTAAATCAACTGAAGAATATTCCACTTGTTAATCTAGATAAACATTCGGGCTCAGGAGTGGATGTGCAGCCCGATGGAATCGACATACTAGTGAGAACGAACGCCGCTCTTGTCGTCCTCTTGCAGTTTCAGGAGTTTCTGTAGGCGTGTATTATACGTAACCATTGGAACGTCAGTGTAAGAGAGATGTAGGGGGAATTGGGAAGATGGGGGGGTCTTCACTTTATCCATCCCATTTCCATTGTATTCATCGACACATATGGTACATGGACTATTGTCAAGACATGACAAATGTTTTTCAATATCAATATTTGTACTTTTAAGATCTAAAATGGTTATTACTATTTTGACTTTGTTATTATTTAACTGTTAAACATATTTTAAAATCCCTCCAATGAAATGAAGAGGCTATTTAATTTATTAAACTGTTTTACACAAACCTAAATCAGTTCCACATAATCACTGTCCTCTAGTGGGGATAACTCTTAAGGAGCAACGCCAATAAATATACTATTAGCTGGCTCTTTGAAATCTGTTATAAAGGGTTGAGATTCCACTAGGGCCCGACAGACCACACATGGTTTCTCTAGATCTCTTTCCACTAGCAACATTTATCACCACAAGTTGAATAGCTTCATGAACTTTAATTGTTGATTGTGTGTGACAAAATATTCCTTTCCCCAGTGGAAAAACTCTCAGTGACATGCATTCATTTACCAAACACATAGATCCTTCATGAACAGACCTAGAGAAGAATGCCTACATAAAGTCTGAACATAAACCAGGTTCACATAGAAATAGATTGGCAGGGGTTGTAAGAGTTTCCTGTTCCTGGAAACTGAACACATATGAAGAATAGCAGCTCGCCATGATGCTGTGTTATTGGCTGTGAAACCTGAAGGATTTATCAACCCATCAAGACAGTGTGTTGAGAGAGTGACTGACTCTGGCCTTGACTGTGCAGAGGTTCACCGTCGCAAACTGCCGCAGCTGTTAGCTGGTGTTGAAAATACACCCGTTAATATGCGTTGCTTGTCAGTTCTGACTGTGTCCGTGTGCTCAACATTTCAACATTATGTAAGACAAGCAAGGAGATTTCAGTGTCCTTACTTGAATGGTCTCTGGATTCATGGCAGTGATATTAGATGAATGTTTAGTCTGTGAATGCCATTTCATCTGACTGTACACAGACTTACTGAATTCCTCTTAGCATTAAGTAAAACGTCAGATTTATGTTGCTCTGAAAACATTTCTATTCAAATACATTTGTATTGTATTTATATATTTTGAACAGCACATAAACGTAGACAGGATCATGTGAAAAGAGAAAGCGAGAGAGGAGAGAGAGGGAGAGAAAGAGGAGAGAGAGGGAGAATTCCGACCAAGAATTCACAAAATTGGACAAAGACCAAATTTGAGAGACTGCATGCAAAATTCTGCAAAAATATCCTCTGTGTACAACGTAAAACACCAAATAATGCATGCAGATTAACGATCAAAATCTGGGAAAATAGCTGTTCAATTCTACAACCACCTAAAAGGAAGTGATTCCCAAACCTTCCATAACAAAGCCATCACCTATAGAGAAATGAATCTGGAGAAGAGTCCCCTAAGGAAGCTGGTCCTGGGGCTCTGTTCACAAACACAAAGCCCCAGGACAGCAACACAATTAGCAACAGAATTAGACCCAACCAAATCATGAGAAAACAAAAGGATAATTACTTGACACATTGGAAATAATTTATTTGGCCCTTAACAGAGAGTACACAGCGGCAGAATACCTGACCACTGTGACTGACCCAAAATTAAGGAAATCCTTGACTATGTACAGACTCAGTGAGTATAGCCTTGCTATTGAGAAAGGCAGACCTGGCTCTCAAGAGAAGACAGGCTATGTGCACACTGCCCACAAAATGAGGTGGAAACTGAACTGCACTTCCTAACTTCCTGCCAAATGTATGACAATATTAGAGACCCGTATTTCCCTCAAATTACACAGACCCACAAAGAATTTGAAAACAAATCCAATTTAGATACACTCCCATATCTATTGGATGAAATATCACAGTGTGCCATCACATCAGAAAGATTTGTGACCTGTTGCCACTAGAAAAGGGCAACCAGTGAAGAACAAACACCATTGTAAATACAACCCATATTTCTGTTTATTTATTTCCCCTTTTGTAACTATTTGCACATCATTATAACACCGTATATAGACATAATATGACATTTGAAATGTCTTTATTATTTTGGAACTTTTGTGCGTGTAATGTTTACTGTTAATTTTGTATTGTTTATTATCTTGCTTTGTCAATGTAAACATATGTTTCCCATGTCAATAAAGCCTCTTAAATTGAAAGAGAGAGAGGAGAGAGAGAGAGAGAGAGAGGTGAGAGAGAGAGAGAGAGAGAGAGAGAGAGAGAGAGAGGAGAGAGAGAGAGAGAGAGAGGGGGAGAGGAGAGAGAGAGATAAAGAGAGAGAGAGAGAGAGAGAGAGAGAGAGAGAGAGAGAGAGAGAGAGAGAGAGAGAGAGAGAGGAGAGGAGAGAGAGAGAGAGAGAGGAGAGAGAGGAGAGAGAGAGAGAGAGGTGAGAGAGATAAAGAGAGAGAGGGGAGAGAGAGAGAGTGAGAGAGAGAGATAAAGAGGTGAGAGAGATAAAGAGAGAGAGAGAGAGAGAGAGAGAGAAAGAAAGAAAGAAAGAAAGAAAGAAAGAAAGAAAGAAAGAAAGAAAGAAAGAAAGAAAGAAAGAAAGAAAGAAAGAAAGAAAGAAAGAAAGAAAGAAAGAAAGAAAGAAAGAAAGAAAGAAAGAAAGAAAGAAAGAAAGAAAGAAAGAAAGAAAGAAAAGGGAGATAATAAAAGGATGACTTCTTTGTTGGTTCCTAGAGGGCATCATTACAATCAAACATTTCTGAGGATACCATGGTTAACTGGGTTGGATTCATTCCTGAGGATACCATGGTTAACTGGGTTGGATTCATTCCTGAGGATACCATGGTTAACTGGGTTGGATTCATTCCTGAGGATACCATGGTTAACTGGGTTGGATTCATTCCTGAGGATACCATGGTTAACTGGGTTGGATTCAAACAACATAGTGTGACTGACCTTCCATTACAAAGCTGTTGCGAAGAATCCACAGGATACATAAACGTGATGGACACTACAACAAAGGACAGAATGACCCGTGTATTGTCAGCCAAGCCTAGTGAACCTTTTCAGTGAAGAATCCAGCCAAGCCTAGTGACCCTTTTCAGTGAAGAATCCAGACAAGTCTGGTGAACCATTTCAGTGTGGAATCCAGCCGAGCCTAGTGAACCTTTTCAGTGAAGAATTCAGCCGAGCCTAGTGAACCTTTTCAGTGAGGAGTCCAGCCGAGCCTAGTGAACCTTTTCAGTGAGGAGTCCAGCCAAGCCTAGTGAACCTTTTCAGTGAGGAGTCCAGTCAAGCCTAGTGAACCTTTTCAGTGAGGAGTCCAGTCAAGCCTAGTGAACCTTTTCAGTGAGGTATCTTTTCAGAAGGACCAAAAATGAACAGGGACTCTATGGGGTATGAGTTATACATGGTATCAAGGGAAACCTCTGTCCTGCAGCACCGTCTGTCCTAAACATGTTATAAACCTCTGTCCTGCAGCACTGTTTGTCCTAAACATGTTATAAACCTCTGTCATGCAGCACTGTTTGTCCTAAACATGTTATAAACCTCTGTCATGCAGCACTGTTTGTCCTAAACATGTTAGAAACATTACAGTCTATCAATGTTTACATGAACTTGAGGAAATTATGTCATCTAATATGTAAATACTGTAAATTCTCTTGAGTAATTCTAATCATATCAACCTGTTACAACTGGATTCAGTGATGTCATATGTAGAGACAGACTATCTAGTACTGTAGGTCGCCCCTTTAAAGCACACTTCTTTACACCTGACAGCCGTGGATCCTTTGGCTGCTACTATGGCTTATCATAATACTATTTACCAGGCTTACTGTCCTAAATGATATAGCAGTGTTGTGATGTTCCATATTGGACATCAAAAGGAGGTCAGCTGCTCTGCATGGTTGAATATGTTGTCTTCTGCTGCCTACTCAAACAAACTGTATGTGTGTGTTACAGTGTGCATGTGTGCACATGCTTGTGAGCATATGTCTGTCTGTCTGTCTGTCTGTCCGTCTGTCTGTCTGTGTGTGTCAGCCTGGGTGGGCTCTGACCCTGTGATGACATTTTGTCTCATCTGCGACCTACTCTATGGTGTCTCAGAAGGCTATTCTTACTTCCTACCCTGGCCTGACATGCACCGATCCCTCAGATGCCTGTCATCAGCAGCAACACAGTGGCAGACAGTCAGTCATTCTACCATCCACTCGTGTTACTATTTCAAGTTTAACTTCCATGTGTAAGGAATATATTGGAAAACATACTCATTCACTGACTGTACAGAGGGACTATCCACCCACTAAACTTGAAGATGACTATCTGACACAATAATTAATCTCGGTTACCCAGAAGTACTTCTGTGGGGAATGCCGTTAAAGGAGCAATATGCAGGAATCGCTCCACCATTTCCTGGTTTGTAAAGTTCTCATAGTTCTCCTGAGTTTATGTGCCAAATCAAGCAGTAGTAGATCTTTAACCTAAATGATTGTATTTTCAGCTGTTTGAAGCTGGTGTTCAAAACCGAAAGTAAAAGACGAGGAAATGAAACTTAAACACGGGAAGCATAGAAATAGCGTACATCTACCTCTTCTTAGATTTGCTTTCAATGAGAATGACAGATCTATAACTCACAATTCTATGTGAATTTGGTCAGGTCTTAAAGTTACATATTGCAGCTTTAACAATTGTGCAAAGGAAGGAAGTGATGTCTCCCTCGCAAACGGAAACTCGGCCATATCCCTCCCTTCCGCTAATTTCACCCGTGTTTATCACGGCCAAAAAGCACATGTTTGTTACCATTTATTTTTATGATACAGACAATTATGACTTTGTGACTGTGGTATCTAGTAGAAAACTTGTATTATCTGCACATGGGGTTGAAAATCACAGCACCAGATTATGCACCGCCAATCGCCCAATCATGATTCGTCCAAATAATCAACGACAAAAACCCCAAACCAGGAACTACTGCTGCTTGTAATCACATAATTCTATGCAAACCTTGACAGATTATCACCTTTTATCTGTCCATGAGAATTGTCCCACAATAATTTGTATTTATTATTTAACCTTTATTTAACTAGACAAGTCAGTTAAGAACAAATTGTACCCCGGCCAAATCCGGACAACTCTGGGACAATTGTGCGTCGCCGTATGGGACTCCCAATCACGGCCTCATGTGATACAGCCTGGATTCAAACCAGGGAATGTAGTGACGCATCTTGTGCTGAGATGCAGTGCCTTAGACCGCTGCGCCACTCGGGAGCCCAAATGACAAAATAATAAAATAATATGAAGTCATGTCAATATGAAATATAACTTACAGATTGAAAGTGAAGCTTGTTTTTCAACCTCTGCCCACATGATGTGTCAGTTACCTCCTCTTAAACTCTGCTGGTCTTGCTAGGTGCCACTTAAGGGTTAAGACTGCCTTTGAGGCGCCTGCTTAGCCTGCTTAACAGGGCTGATCGCTCCTGAGCCCCCCACGGCCCGTAAAACAGACAGAAGAAAGTGTTGGAATCCCTCTACGACATGAACAATTAGTGCACTGACCTCTGGCCGCTGGAGGAATGTTCATCCAGACAGATGTAGAGATATTAACAGAATGCACATAACACAGAATAATACTATTTAGCATTGGGACAGCCCATTCAGTAATAAAACTACGAGTGCTGTTCAGCACTGGGACAGGCCATTCAGTAATAACACTACGAGGGCTGATCAGCACTGGGACAGCCCATTCAGTAATAACACTACGAGGGCTGTTCAGCACTGGGACAGCCCATTCAGTAATAACACTACCAGAGCTGTTCAGCACTGGGACAGCCCATTCAGTAATAACACTACGAGGGCTGTTCAGCACTGGGACAGCCCATTCAGTAATAACACTACCAGGGCTGTTCAGCACTGGGACAGCACATTCAGTAATGTGCTAGATGGCCCATTCATAGTCCTACAAGCATATCAGAAAACCCCACACTAGTATTATACTTCAGATGATACTTCTACTCAAAATCCCAGCACAAGATATATATCCAGTCATATAGATAGAGGACTGTATATGTTTCCCAAGGAGGATCAATGACACGAGCCCTTTAGTAATCCCTGAAATATCTCTGATAATCTCTCTGACATGAGAAGCACAGGGGATGGGGTTGATGACGGCTGTACTGACAGTCTCATGATGATGGCTGTACTGACAGTCCCATGATGACGGTGGTACTGACAGTCTCATGATGATGGCTGTACTGACAATCCCATGATGATGGCTGTACTGACAGTCTCATGATGATGGCTGTACTGACAGTCCCATGATGACGGTGGTACTGACAGTCCCATGATGATGGCTGTACTGACAGTCTCATGATGACGGTAGTACTGACAGTCTCATGATGACGGCTGTACTGACAGTCCCATGATGACGGCTGTACTGACAGTCTCATGATGATGGTGGTACTGACAGTCTCATGCTGACGGCTGTACTGACAGTCTCATGATGATGGCTGTACTGACAGTCCATGATGACAGCTGTACTGACAGTCTCATGATGATGGCTGTACTGACAGTCCATGATGACGGCTGTACTGACAGTCTCATGATGACGGCTGTACTGACAGTCCCATGATGACAGCTGTACTGACAGTCCATGATGACGGCTGTACTGACAGTCCCTTGATGACGGCTGTACTGACAGTCTCATGATGACAGCTGTACTGACAGTCCCTTGATGACGGCTGTACTGACAGTCTCATGATGACGGCTGTACTGACAGTCCCTTGACAAATGGAGGTATTTCAGTAGTAAATGTCCAGACAGACAGGAAGGAACCGTACTAGCAAGACGGATGGAGGTATTTCAGTAGTAAATGTCCAGACAGACAGGAAGGAACCGTACTAGCAAGACGGATGGAGGTATTTCAGTAGTAAATGTCCAGACAGACAGGAAGGAACCGTAAGACGGATGGAGGTATTTCAGTAGTAAATGTCCAGACAGACAGGAAGGAACCATACTAGCAAGATGGATGGAGGTATTTCAGTAGTAAATGTCCAGACAGACAGGAGGGAACCGTAAGACGGATGGAGGTATTTCAGTAGTAAATGTCCAGACAGACAGGAAGGAACCATACTAGCAAGACGGATGGAGGTATTTCAGTAGTAAATGTCCAGACAGACAGGAAGGAACCGTACTAACCCCAACAGATTGAGATTCCTCATGTAAAGTCTTTCAACAGCACTTTGCAGAACACACCCCTGTCAACAGCACCTTGCAGAACACACCCCTGTCAACAGCACCTTGCAGAACACACCCCTGTCAACAGCACCTTGCAGAACACACCCCTGTCAACAGCACCTTGCAGAACACACCCCTGTCAACAGCACCTTGCAGAACACACCCCTGTCAACAGCACCTTGCAGAACACACCCCTGTCAACAGCACCTTGCAGAACACACCCCTGTCAACAGCACCTTGCAGAACACACCCCTGTCAACAGCACCTTGCAGAACACACCCCTGTCAACAGCACCTTGCAGAACACACCCCTGGAATGAAGAAATTAAGCAACCACGACACGTCTCTTGGGACGCCAACAGCAGGCGACGATGTCTGTTTGTGTTCCAGCTGTCATGTCCCTGATAAGGACATTTGGTGCAGTAGTGACGGCCGTGTCCGTCTTCATTAATCCATGTCACAGCATGACTCTGATAAGCTCTGGACATCTGGTGTAGTAGTGACGGCCGTGTCCGTCTTCATTTGGTGCAGTAGTGACGGCCGTGTCCGTCTTCATTAATCCATGTCACAGCATGACACACACGTTCCCTGAAGGCACTGACATCCTTCTACGGCTACAGACTTCGTCTAAACTTTAAAGGGATGTGTCATCAGTTAAAGTGGGTCTCTAAATAACCTAGGACAGAAACAAGGTCTGTCATATGTCACATGTGGAACAGAGAGGTAATGTGGAAGATTCTGGCTGCATCTAATCTGTATGTGTCTGGAACAACTCAACGCTTTGCAAGAAAGCACACAAGATGCCCAATGTTCCTTTGAATAATGATATGACTTGCTGCTTTTTAAAGCTAAGAAAATGTCCACACAGCTTCTAAGTCAATCAGCCTGCAGGACTCTAGAACTCAGTAGAGTAGCAAAAAGATGAACAACAACTATTGCACAACGTTGTTTAGAAATATTTAAAGTAGTGTTTGCGACACAGGCAATATTGACAGGAATGGTGAACAGTTGCCCAATGTGTTGTCTGACTTACACTCAGGTTACTGAAATGCTAGGACGGGGTGACACAGTGCATGGGAAAGTCAACTGAAAACACAGTCAGACAAATCCAAACACATCCCATACATCTCTGGTTCAACAAACAGACCCTTTGAACCAACCCACTTAGTACACAACACATTGACAACACATTGACTGATGAATGGACTGAGTCGGTTCAAAACCAATTCATACAAGGTTTTTAGTAATACCCACACGGCAGTAATACCCACTGATTAACATGGATCTTGCAATGATGAATAGACAATAAAAATGATGCATTGCTGTTGTCCACATTTAGAAAATAATGTGTTTATAAACTTGCAATCATTTAGTCTGTTATGAATAGATCAGTTAGTAATCTGTTATGAACAGATCAGTCAGTTAGTCTGTTATGAACAGATCAGTCAGTTAGTCTGTTATGAACAGATCAGTCAGTTAGTAGTCTGTTATGAACAGATCAGTTAGTAGTATGTTATGAACAGATCAGTCAGTTTGTTACAAACAGATCAGTCAGTTAGTAGTCTGTTATGAACAGATCAGTCAGTTAGTAGTCTGTTATGAACAGATCAGTCAGTTTGTAATCTGTTATGAACAGATCAGTCAGTTAGTAGTCTGTTATGAACAGATCAGTTAGTAGTATGTTATGAACAGATCAGTCAGTTAGTCTGTTATGAACAGATCAGTTAGTAGTCTGTTATGAACAGATCAGTCAGTTTGTAATCTGTTATGAACAGATCAGTCAGTTAGTAGTCTGTTATGAACAGATCAGTTAGTAGTATGTTATGAACAGATCGGTCAGTTAGTCTGTTATGAACAGATCAGTTAGTAATCTGATATGAATAGATCAGTTAGTAGTCTGTTATGAACAGATCAGTCAGTCTGTTACAAACAGATCAGTCAGTTAGTAGTCTGTTATGAACAGATCAGTCAGTGTGTAATCTGTTATGAACAGATCAGTCAGTTAGTAGTCTGTTATGAACAGATCAGTCAGTTTGTTAAGAACAGATCAGTCAGTTAGTAGTTTGTTATGAACAGATCAGTCAGTCTGTTATGAACAGATCAGTCAGCTAGTAGTCTGTTATGAACAGATCAGTCAGTTTGTAGTCTGTTATGAATAGATCAGTCAGTCTGTTATGAACAGATCGGTCAGTTAGTAGTCTGTTATGAACAGATCAGTCGGTTAGTAGTCTGTTATGAACAGATCAGTCAGTTAGTAGTCTGTTATGAACAGATCAGTCAGTTAGTAGTCTGTTATGAACAGATCAGTCAGTTTGTTATGAACAGATCAGTCAGTTAGTAGTCTGTTGTGGACAGATCAGTCAGTTTGTTATGAACAGATCAGTCAGTTAGGAGTCTGTTATGAACAGATCAGTCAGTTTGTTATGAACAGATCAGTCAGTTAGTAGTCTGTTATGAACAGATCAGTCAGTTAGTAGTCTGTTATGAACAGATCCGTCAGTTAGTAGTCTGTTATGAACAGATCCGTCAGTTTGTTATGAACAGATCAGTCAGTTAGTAGTCTGTTAGGAACAGATCAGTCAGTTAGTAGTCTGTTATGAACAGATCAGTCAGTTAGTAGTCTGTTATGAACAGATATGTTAGTAGTCTGTTATGAACAGATCAGTCAGTTAGTAGTCTGTTATGAACAGATCAGTTAGTTAGTAGTCTGTTATGAACAGATCAGTCAGTTGGTAGTCTGTTATGAACAGATCAGTCAGTTAGTAGTCTGTTATGAGCAGATCAGTCAGTAGTCTGTTATGAACAGACCAGTCAGTTAGTAGTCTGTTATGAACAGATCAGTCAGTAGTCTGTTATGAACAGACCAGTCAGTTAGTCTGTTATGAACAGATCAGTCAGTTAGTAGTCTGTTATGAACAGATCAGTCAGTAGTCTGTTATGAACAGACCAGTCAGTTAGTAGTCTGTTATGAACAGGTCAGTCAGTAGTCTGTTATGAACAGACCAGTCAGTTAGTCTATTATGAACAGATCAGTCAGTTAGTAGTCTGTTATGAACAGATCAGTTAGTCTGTTATGGACAGATCAGTCAGTTAGTAGTCTGTAATGAACAGATCAGTCAGTTAGTAGTCTGTTATGAACAGATCAGTCAGTTAGTAGTCTGTAATGAACAGATCAGTCAGTTAGTAGTCTGTTATGGACAGATCAGTCAGTTAGTCTGTTATGAACAGATCAGTTAGTCTGTTATGGACAGATCAGTCAGTTAGTCTGTTATGAACAGATCAGTCAGTTAGTCTGTTATGAACAGATCAGTCATTCATACTCATCGGACAACACATTGGTCTACACCACTGACTGTCTGTAGACCTGAAGATGAACATGGGAGAGGGATTTAAATCCAGAGCTATTAGTAAATGATTCATTAAGATACAAGTAACCTGTGCAGGTGTGTCGGGGTTAGATGTTCTCTACGGACCAATGAGGGGTTAGATGTTCTCTACGGACCAATGAGGGGTTAGATGTTCTCTACGGACCAATCGGGTTAGATGTTCTCTACGGACCAATCGGGTTAGATGTTCTCTACGGACCAATCGGGTTAGATGTTCTCTACGGACCAATGAGCGGTTAGATGTTCTCTACGGACCAATCGGGTTATATGTTCTCTATGGACCAATGAGCGGTACAATACAGAGCAGAGCCTGGATTTCATATGGCTACAGAATGCAGTGTTCAATTCAGTTCTGGATTTCATATGGCTACAACAGAATACAGTGTTTAATTCAGTTCTGGATTTCATCACTGTTGAACTTTCAGAGCATGACATTTTTTACCTCCTCCAATACTGAGTAGATTTGACTGAAGTTTTGTGGTGAACTGCTTGTGTGGACGTGCTGTGTGGACGTGCTGTGTGTGAGAAACCATGACGACACCGAGGAAACTGTGACTGTTATCAACCCTCTATTGACTAATTGAGACCTGCTATGTTAGATAGCAGGTGTTCCACTCCTGGACACATCAGAGCTTGACATCATTCACTCATGTTCCATCAACAAACTAAGAAGCTGGTGTAAACTTGAGTGAAGTTTCAATAAAAACCAAACAGTTTATGTTAAATATCTTTATTTATTCGCTTCGATTTAAACATTTCAAATGAATTATACACCATGCAGTTAGAATGGCCATGAATCAATCATATTCCTGCTTTTATTTGGAGCCTCCATAAGGTCACAGGCAGAGTTCAAAGCAACATCTGAAAGCTCCTTTTCCTTGTGGTGCTGTTCCTTCATTGAGGGAACGTCTTACAGCACCCCACAGCCATACTAGGCATGGCGGAGCAAACTGCAACAATGTAACCATTTACAAATGGAACACACGTCTAGAACCTTGTGTACATATATCCAAATCATGCTCTGAGATCATCAAATTAAAAGCATAACAGAAATGATCAACACATACTTGGGGAATGAATCTCCATTCTGATTCAACATAATTCACTTCCTGGTGAGATTTATTTACATGACCTTTACTTCAAATGAGTTTATATTAGGCAAGTCAGTTACCAAGACATGTTTATTTACAATGACAGTTTGGCAAGTGGTGAGAGGCAAGTTCGGTGATAAATAACTAAAACAATTGGAGCCACATTGTAAGTAGAAAGCTTACATTACATTTTTTTTTTAAACAATTTCTCTTTCTGTTAGTGTTTTGGATATAGAGTGTATGGCACTGTTCCCCAGGATCACTGCATGAACATCTCTGATTGGCTGATCAGCATCACTGCATTAGCCTAGTATGGATACAGTGCAGTGCACTAAGCTGTCAAACACTGCCCTCTAACGGTGGATATTGAAACCTACCTCACAATTTGAGGCTCTTGGTAAAATTGGGACATTTTTTGGGTCTCAACGCAGTGGTCATTACAATCAGTTGCATAATTGAAATAAAAAACTGGGTGGTTCGAGCCCTGAATGCTGATTGGCTGACAGCCGTATACCACGGGTATGACAAAACATTTATTTTTACTGCTCTAATTACGTTGGTAACCAGTTTATAATATCAATAAGGCACCTCGGGGGTTTGTGGTATAGGGCCAATATACCACGGCTAAGGGCTGTGTCCAGGCACTCTGTGTTGCGTCGTGCCTTAGAACAGCCCTTAGCCGTGGTATATTGGCCCTATACCACACCCCCTCGGGCCTTATTGCTTAAATAGAGCACAGCTTGTTTTGTAAGTGAATTAAAACATTACATTCAAACTGAATGAATATGGTGCAAAACACAGTGCAGGTGGGCGATCATTCCAGTCTGAACTTTGAACTTCTTTAGGTGAACTATCATACATTCCTAATGCAGTCGGAAAAGCAAAGGATTCTTCAACAACAAGTAAAGATCATGTTTACATTACTGTGACTGTCATATGCTATACAATGTGGTTCTTAGTGATGGCATATCACCCTCTGTAATATACATGTAACCATCTATCAGCACACATCTTCCCCTCCAAGACAACACTACAATGAAATATATATGTACATGTACAATGGAAAAGAGAGAGACATACAATATGCGAAAACTATGAAAGATGCCACAGAGTAGAGTGGAAGGGGGCAGACGGGTCTTACTCCTAGACCCAGGGGAAGGACAGGAGGATGAGGGCAGAGGGGTCTTACTCCTAGACCCAGAGGAAGGACAGGAGGCTGAGGGCAGAGGGGTCTTACTCCTAGACCCAGGGGAAGGACAGGAGGATGAGGGCAGAGGGGTCTTACTCCTAGACCCAGAGGAAGGATAGGAGGATGAGGGCAGAGGGGTCTTACTCCTAGACCCAGGGGAAGGACAGGAGGCTGAGGGCAGAGAGGTCTTACTCCTAGACCCAGAGGAAGGATAGGAGGATGAGGGCAGAGGGGTCTTACTCCTAGACCCAGGGGAAGGATAGGAGGCTGAGGACAGAGGGGTCTTACTCCTAGACCCAGAGGAAGGACAGGAGGCTGAGGGCAGAGGGGTCTTACTCCTAGACCCAGGGGAAGGACAGGAGGATGAGGGCAGAGGGGTCTTACTCCTAGACCCAGAGGAAGGATAGGAGGATGAGGGCAGAGGGGTCTTACTCCTAGACCCAGGGGAAGGACAGGAGGCTGAGGGCAGAGAGGTCTTACTCCTAGACCCAGAGGAAGGATAGGAGGATGAGGGCAGAGGGGTCTTACTCCTAGACCCAGGGGAAGGATAGGAGGCTGAGGACAGAGGGGTCTTACTCCTAGACCCAGAGGAAGGACAGGAGGCTGAGGGCAGAGGGGTCTTACTCCTAGACCCAGGGGAAGGACAGGAGGATGAGGGCAGAGGGGTCTTACTCCTAGACCCAGAGGAAGGATAGGAGGATGAGGGCAGAGGGGTCTTACTCCTAGACCCAGGGGAAGGATAGGAGGATGAGGGCAGAGGGGTCTTACTCCTAGACCCAGAGGAAGGATAGGAGGATGAGGGCAGAGGGGTCTTACTCCTAGACCCAGGGGAAGGATAGGAGGATGAGGGCAGAGGGGTCTTACTCCTAGACCCAGAGGAAGGATAGGAGGCTGAGGACAGAGGGGTCTTACTCCTAGACCCAGGGGAAGGATAGGAGGATGAGGGCAGAGGGGTCTTACTCCTAGACCCAGAGGAAGGATAGGAGGATGAGGGCAGAGGGGTCTTACTCCTAGACCCAGAGGAAGGACTGGAGGATGAGGGCAGAGGGGTCTTACTCCTAGACCCAGAGGAAGGACAAGATGATGAGGGCAGAGGGGTCTTACTCCTAGACCCAGAGGAAGGACAGGACAGGAGGATGAGGACAGAGGGGTCTTACTCCTAGACCCAGGGGAAGGACAGGAGGATGAGGGCAGAGGGGTCTTACTGGGAATGGGACAGTCTGTACCTACCACACATGCACTCGTGACTCAGGGTCTAGATTCTACATGGTTACTTGGTGCTGAGGTTGTAGCTGTGGCTGTAGAGGCCTCCTCCTCTGATGACTGTAGGGGAAGACAGGGGGTGTTGGCCTGGCCGGATGGGCTTAGCTGGAAGACAGAACATAGTCATCAATACAAACACACACTGCCACCCCCACCCCCACACACACCACCAACCCACCCTCCCTCCCCTCCCTCCCTCCCTCCAATCCCTCCCCTCCCTCCATCCTTACCGATCTGAGCGGAGTTTCCTCTCCTGGCCATGTTCTTGGCCCTGACGACCTCCTTGATGCGGTCCACCTCTAGCTGGTAGCGTTTCCTGTCCCTCATAGCGTTCTCCTTGGCATCCTTCAGGGCATTCTCCAGGGCCTTGACCCGCTCGGCCGTGGCCCGCAGACGCTTCTCCAGCTTGGGAAGCTCGCAGCGCAGGTCCGCGTTGTCACGCACCAACTGGGAGGGAGAGGGGGGACACAGGGAGGGAGGGAGGGGGGAGACAGGGAGGGAGAGGGGGGACACAGGGAGGGAGGGAGGGAGGGAGGGAGGGAGGGGGAGGGAGGTGGGAGACAGGGAGGGAGAGGGAGGACACAGGGAGGGAGGGAGGGAGGGGACACAGGGAGGGAGAGGGGGGACACAGGGAGGGAGGGAGGGAGGGAGACAGGGAGGGGGGACACAGGGAAGGAGGGAGGGGGGAGACAGGGAGGGAGAGGGAGGACACAGGGAGGGAGGGAGGGAGGGAGGGAGGGAGGGAGGGAGGGAGGGAGGGAGGGAGGGAGGGAGGGAGGGAGGGGAGGGAGGGAGGGAGGGAGGGAGGGAGGGAGGGAGGGAGGGAGGGGGGAGGGGAGGGAGGGAGGGAGGAAAGGGGGGAGACAGGGAGGGAGACAGGGAGAGAGAGAAACAGAGATATGAGGGTCAGCTTACGAAGCTTGCAGCGCAGGTCTGCGTTGTCATGCACTAACTGGATGGACACTGCCAGAAGGGGGCAGGAATAATAAATCAATCAAATGTATTTATCATTTCGAACAAATCAAACAATCAGACGATACATTTTCTCCACCTGCAAAGATGTACAGTACCTGTTTAATAATGTCCCAGTACAGTACCTGCTTAATAATGTCCCAGTACAGTACCTGCTTAATAATGTCCCAGTACAGTACCTGTTTAATAATGTCCCAGTACAGTACCTGTTTAATAATGTCCCAGTACAGTACCTGCTTAATAATGTCCCAGTACAGTACCTGCTTAATAATGTCCCAGTACAGTACCTGCTTAATAATGTCCCAGTACAGTACCTGCTTAATAATGTCCCAGTACAGTACCTGTTTAATAATGTCCCAGTACAGTACCTGCTTAATAATGTCCCAGTACAGTACCTGCTTAATAATGTCCCAGTACAGTACCTGCTTAATAATGTCCCAGTACAGTACCTGCTTAATAATGTCCCAGTACCTGCTTATTAATGTCCCAGTACAGTACCTGCTTAATAATGTCCCGGTACAGTACCTGCTTAATAATGTCCCGGTACAGTACCTGCTTAATAATGTCCCAGTACAGTCCCTGCTTAATAATGTCCCAGTACAGTACCTGCTTAATAATGTCCCAGTACAGTACCTGCTTAATAATGTCCCAGTACCTTCTTAATAATGTCCCAGTACAGTACCTGCTTAATAATGTCCCAGTACAGTACCTGCTTGTGGACTTTAGTGAGTTGCTCCAGGTTATTCTCCAGGAAGGAGATCTTCTGTTTCTGGGCGGCGCTGCCCACTCCATCCTCACAGTCCAGCTCTGCACTCTGAACACAACAGGAGAGAAACATCAGTCAGTCTGTCAACACAAAGCACAGACTATAGACTACAGAGCACAGACTACAGACAACTCTGCACTCTGGACATAACAGGAGAGGAGAGAAACATCAGTCAGTCTGTCAACACAAAGCACAGACTACAGAGCACGGACTACACACTACAGAGCACAGACTACACACTACAGAGCGCAGACTACAGACTACAGGTCCTCACTGAAAGACAACAGACTACAGACGAGTATCTCTGACATTCTGCAGACAGGTTGGGGCATTCTGATACACAGCCTCTCTTACATGGGAGAATACCTCCTTACCTTCTTGACGCGTGTTGTGAGGTCTTGAACAAAGAGCCTGCGTAGGTTATGAAGAGTCTGCAGCTCTTTGGCCTTTAAAGACAAAACAGAAAGAAGACACACTTGTGAGTCAGCCAGCCAGCCAGCCAGCCAGCCAGTCAGTCAGTCAGTCAGTCAGTCAGTGAGTCAGTCAGACAGTCAGCCAGCCAGCCAGCCAGTGAGTCAGTCAGTCAGTCAGTCAGTCAGTCAGTCAGTCAGTCAGTCAGTCAGTCAGTGAGTCAGTGAGTCAGTCAGTCAGTCATAGAGCCTTGACATACCACAGTCTCCTCCAGTCCCTTGAGGTCCTGTCTGGCCTGCTCTCTCTGCTCGTTGAAGATGACCAGCTTCTGGAGCTTCATGTCCTTCTCCTGTTCCTCCACCTTCAGCTTCTCATGGTCAGACATCAGCCTCCTCTGCTCCAGCATCAGGCCCTGGTTCAGACTGGGAGAGACACGGAGGAGGAGAGGGGGAGAGCAGAGGTAGAGGAAAGGTAGGGGAGAGGAAGAGGAGAGGTAGGGAGAGGTAGGGGAGAGGAAGAGGAGAGGTAGGGGAGAGGTAGAGGAGAGGTAGAGGAGAGGTAGGGGGAGAGGAAGAGGAGAGGTAGAGAGAGGTAGGGAAGAGGTAGAGGAGAGGTAGGGGAGAGGTAGAGGAGAGGTAGGGGAGAGGTAGAGGAGAGGTAGAGGAGAGGAAGGGGAGGGGTAGAGGAGAGGTAGAGGAGGGGTAGAGGAGAGGTAGAGGAGAGGAAGAGGAGAGGTAGGGGAGAGGTATGGGAGAGGTAGGGGAGAGGTAGGGGAGAGGAAGAGGAGAGGTAGGGGAGAGGTAGGGAGAGGTAGGGGAGAGGAAAGAGGAGAGGTAGGGGAGAGGTAGAGGAGAGGTAGGGGAGAGGTAGGGGTAGAGGAGAGGAAGAGGAGAGGTAGGGGAGAGGTAGAGGAGAGGTAGGGGGAGAGGTAGAGGAGAGGTAGGGAGGGGTGGGGGAGGGGTAGAGGAGAGGTAGGGGAGGGGGAGAGGAGAGGTAGAGGAGGGGTAGGGGAGAGGTAGAGGAGAGGTAGGGGAGAGGTAGGGGAGAGGAAGAGGAGAGGTAGGGGAGAGGTAGAGGAGAGGTAGGGGAGAGGTAGGGGGTAGAGGAGAGGAAGAGGAGAGGTAGGGGAGAGGTAGAGGAGAGGTAGGGGAGAGGTAGAGGAGAGGTAGGGGGAGGGGTGGGGGAGGGGGTAGAGGAGAGGTAGGGAGGGGTAGAGGAGAGGTAGAGGAGGGGGTAGAGGAGAGGTAGAGGAGAGGAAGAGGAGAGGTAGGGAGAGGTATGGGAGAGGTAGAGGAGAGGGTGAAAAGGAGGAGAGAAAAGACTAAGTTATAGAGGCTTTATGGAGCTTTATAAGGCCTATATAGATGCTTCAGATGTAATGACCTTTTATACCACCTTTCATTTAGTACTGCATTATGACAGCCTGTAAAGGATTTGTGAAGCCGTTATGAATGCCCTATGAAGCCTTTATGAATGCCCTATGAAGCCTTTATGAATGCCCTATGAAGCCTTTACGAATGCCCTATGAAGCCTTTCCGAATGCCCTATGAAGCCTTTACGAATGCCCTATGAAGCCTTTATGAATGCCCTATGAAGCCTTTATGAATGACCTATGAAGCCTTTATGAATGCCCTATGAAGCCTTTACGAATGCCCTATGAAGCCTTTATGAATGCCTATGAAGCCTTTATGAAAGCCCTATGAGCCTTTACAAATGCCCTATGAAGCCTTTACGAATTCCCTATGAAGCCTTTACGAATGCCCTATGAAGCCTTTATAAATGCCCTATGAAGCCTTTATAAATGCCCTAGCAGTTAGAAAAGTGTGGACAAACACAGAGAGTCGCCGGACGGTATATATAGCTTCTCACTCTGTGAGTTCATCCAGCATCCTCTGTTTGTCATCGATCTCATCCCTGAGTCGGGCCAGCTGCTTCTGGTGGGCCTCTCTGTGAGCCTCCATCTGCTGTTCTAGAGTCTTCTACAGGATGGACAGGAGGACGGATCAGAGGACACACACAGAGACACACACACGGGTAAATCTAATCTGTACTCCAACAGAATAATCATCCTACTTCCAGATCCACCTTGTGGACGTCTTTAATCCCAGGTTTAATCACCTTAACCTCCTCTTCACCCCCTCCAGTCTACTGACGTGCTCCTTCTCCGTGTCCACCACTGACACCTCGTGCATTTTCTCTGAGGAACAACAATGTGAACCAGGTTATAAAGGAAGCAGTGGTGTGGATAGAGGAGATGTGTAGAGGGAGTCGTGCATCTCACCCTGAGCGTGCATCTTGGCCAGCTCCTCAGTCAGAGCGTCCTGACTCTCCTCCAGCTGTCTCTTCTTCTGTTCCATGTTCTGCATGTAGTCTGTCAGGGACTTGATCTTGGCCTGGTGCTGCAGCACAACACACCAACACCGGATCAGCACTTCTAAACCTTCCCTGTTGTCACACCTACTGAACACAGCCCTGTTTGGCCGTTTTGTAGGACTTTAGCAGAGAGTGAAAAGATATTCAGAGACTCAACGTAGGACAATGAAAGTGCATTTCTGCATCGGCCTTAAGACGCTTCACAATTAACCTGGCCCCTCTGTTACCTGGGAGATGAGCAGCTGACAGGAAGCCAGCTCCTTCTCGTTGGCGGCCATCTTGCGTGACGTGTCACCCTGGGAGCTTTCCAGCTGCTTGGAGCGGTTCACCAGAGACTTGACCTCTGACCTCATCTTACTGATGTAGAGACGGGTCATGGTGAACTCTTCCTCAATCACTCCACCGTTACCGTTCCCCCTCAGCCATCTAGACAGGAAACAGAAGACTGCATATAAAGCCTGGGGGGTGAACAGTAGGATTAGAACAGTCCAGGAGGAAGATATACTGTTAGGAAACTAAAGAGCATCAACTCTGACTCATGTTGTATGTTGTGGAGAGGTTTGCTAGCTACACAGGTCAACCATGTTACAACCCGTTAAGTTAACAGGACTGTTGTGAATGGGTCTGTTTGTATTTGGTTCGGTGTGTGTCTATGTGTATCTGCTGTGTAGGTCCCCTCACCACCTTGATGTCACTGGTGCCCATGGAGGCTCCTATCTCACTGAGGTCTCTGAGCAGCAGGTGGAGGATCTCTGCAGCTCTCTTCTTCTGGTGTCCACTGAGCTCCTGGAGCGTGGTCAGCTCCATCTGAACTGACAACAGGACCGTCTGGGGAACACACATCAGTCACATGCCAGTTGTCCTTCACCGCATCATTAAGGACCCTCTATACGGTTCTAGTACCTCATCTATCCACAGGGGAACTTGGGAAGACTCATTAGAACATAGCTATATGGATCACTCACACATCAGGGGGTACCTCGGCAGAATAAAATGTCATTAAGGGTGCAGTAAACCCCATAATAAGCTGAACTGCTCTAGGCCCCTCTATCCCTCCCATCATGCCCAGAGACCCACAGTCCTCTGCTGCAGCTCCTCCTGCAGCTGTTGGTTGGCCTGGCTCCTGTCCTCCACCTCCTGGCTCTTCTGGTCGTAGTTCACAGCCAGCTCCTCCAACGCCTGCAGCACCTCCTTCACCTAGAGCCATAAGAACATAATGATGAACATCTAGTCAAATGGCAACCCAGACTATCACATCTCCCTCCCCTCTCACACCACTGCCACTCTCTTGTTGTCATTGATGCATAGTCACTTTAATTAACTCTGTACATACTACCTCAACTAACCGGTGCCCTGCACATTGACTGTACCGGCTCCCCCTGTATATATCCTCCACATTAACTCTACATACTACCTCAACTAACGGTGCCCAGTGCACATTGAACTCTGTAATACCCTGTATATAGCCTCCACATTGACTCTGTAATACCCTGTATATAGCCTCCACATTGACTCTGTAATACCCTGTATATAGCCTCCACATTGACTCTGTAATACCCTGTATATAGCCACCACAATTGACTCTGTAATATCCTGTATATAGCCTCCACACCCCCCCCTGTATATAGCCTCCACACCCCCTGTTTCCTGTATATAGCCTCCACACCCCCCTGTATATAGCCTCCACACCCCCCTGTATATAGCCTCCACACCCCCCTGTATATAGCCTCCACACCCCCTGTATATAGCCTCCACACCCCCCTGTATATAGCCTCCACATTGACTCTGTACAGGTACCCCCTGTATATAGCCTCCACATTGACTCTGTACAGGTACCCCTGTATATAGCCTCCACACCCCCTGTATATAGCCTCCACACCCCTGTATATAGCCTCCACACCCCCCTGTATATAGCCTCCACACCCCCCTGTATATAGCCTCCACCCCCCCCTGTATATAGCCTCCACCCCCCCTGTATATAGCCTCCACCCCCCCCTGTATATAGCCTCCATACCCCCTGTATATAGCCTCCACACCCCCCTGTATATAGCCTCCACACCCCCCTGTATATAGCCTCCATACCCCCCTGTATATAGCCTCCACACCCCCCTGTATATAGCCTCCACACCCCCCTGTATATAGCCTCCACACCCCCCTGTATATAGCCTCCACACCCCCCTGTATATAGCCTCCACACCCCCCTGTATATAGCCTACACACCCCCTGTATATAGCCTCCACACCCCCTGTATATAGCCTCCACACCCCCCTGTATATAGCCTCCACACCCCCCTGTATATAGCCTCCACACCCCCCTGTATATAGCCTCCATACCCCCTGTATATAGCCTCCACACCCCCTGTATATAGCCTCCACACCCCCCTGTATATAGCCTCCATACCCCCCTGTATATAGCCTCCACACCCCCTGTATATAGCCTCCACACCCCCCTGTATATAGCCTCCACACCCCCCTGTATATAGCCTCCACACCCCCTGTATATAGCCTCCACACCCCCCTGTATATAGCCTCCACACCCCCCTGTATATAGCCTCCACACCCCCTGTATATAGCCTCCACACCCCCTGTATATAGCCTCCACACCCCCTGTATATAGCCTCCACACCCCCCTGCATATAGCCTCCACACCCCCTGTATATAGCCTCCATACCCCTGTATATAGCCTCCACACCCCCTGTATATAGCCTCCATACCCCCTGTATATAGCCTCCACACCCCCTGTATATAGCCTCCACACCCCCCTGTATATAGCCTCCATACCCCCTGTATATAGCCTCCACACCCCCCTGTATATAGCCTCCACACCCCCTGTATATAGCCTCCACACCCCCCTGTATATAGCCTCCATACCCCTGTATATAGCCTCCACACCTCCCTGTATATAGCCTCCATACCCCCTGTATATAGCCTCCACACCCCCTGTATATAGCCTCCACACCCCCTGTATATAGCCTCCACACCCCCCTGTATATAGCCTCCACACCCCCTGTATATAGCCTCCACACCCCCTGTATATAGCCTCCACACCCCCTTGTATATAGCCTCCACACCCCCTGTATATAGCCTCCACACCCCTGTATATAGCCTCCACACCCCCCTGTATATAGCCTCACACCCCCCTGTATATAGCCTCCACACCCCCTGTATATAGCCTCCACACCCCCTGTATATAGCCTCCACACCCCCCTGTATATAGCCTCCACACCCCCTGTATATAGCCTCCACACCCCCTGTATATAGCCTCCACACCCCCTGTATATAGCCTCCACACCCCCTGTATATAGCCTCCACACCCCCTGTATATAGCCTCCACCCCCCCCTGTATATAGCCTCCACCCCCCCCCTGTTATATAGCCTCCATACCCCTGTATATAGCCTCCACACCCCCCTGTATATAGCCTCCACACCCCCCTGTATATAGCCTCCATACCCCCCTGTATATAGGCCTCCACACCCCCCTGTATATAGCCTCCACAACCCCCCTGTATATAGCCTCCACACCCCCCTGTATATAGCCTCCACACCCCCCTGTATATAGCCTACACACCCCCCTGTATATAGCCTCCACACCCCCCGTGATATAGCCTCCACACCCCCCTGTATATAGCCTGTATATAGCCTCCACAACCCCCCTGTATATAGCCTCCATACCCCCCTGTATATAGCCTCCACACCCCCTGTATATAGCCTCCACACCCCCTGTATATAGCCTCCACACCCCCTGTATATAGCCTCCACACCCCTGTATATAGCCTCCACACCCCTGTATATAGCCTCCACACCCCCTGTATATAGCCTCCACACCCCCTGTATATAGCTTCCACACCCCCCTGTATATAGCCTCCACACCACCCTTGTATATAGCCTCCACACCCCCTGTATATAGCCTCCAACCCCCCTGTAATATAGCCTCCACACCCCCCCTTGTATATAGCCTCCACACCCCCCTTGTATATAGCCTCCACACCCCCTGTATATAGCCTCCACACCCCCTGTATATAGCCTCCACACCCCCCTGTATATAGCCTCCACACCCCCTGTATATAGCCTCCACACCCCCTGTATATAGCCTCCACACCCCCTGTATATAGCCTCCACACCCCCTTGTATATAGCCTCCACACCCCTGTATATAGCCTCCACACCCCCTGTATATAGCCTCCACACCCCCTGTATATAGCCTCCACACCCCCTGTATATAGCCTCCACACCCCCTGTATATAGCCTCCACACCCCCTGTATATAGCCTCCACACCCCCTGTATATAGCCTCCACACCCCCTGTATATAGCCTCCACACCCCCTGTATATAGCCTCCACACCCCCTGTATATAGCCTCCACACCCCCCTGTATATAGCCTCCACCCCCCCCTGTATATAGCCTCCATACCCCCTGTATATAAGCCTCCACACCCCCTGTATATAGCCTCCACACCCCCCTGTATATAGCCTCCATACCCCCCTGTATATAGCCTCCACACCCCCCTGTATATAGCCTCCATACCCCCCTGTATATAGCCTCCACACCCCCCTGTATATAGCCTCCACACCCCCCCTGTATAGCCTTTATAGCCTCCACACCCCCCTGTATATAGCCTACACACCCCCCTGTATATAGCCTCCACACCCCCCTGTATATAGACTCCACACCCCCTGTATATAGCCTCCACACCCCCCTGTATATAGCCTCCACCACCCCCCTGTATATAGCCTCCATACCCCCCTGTATATAGCCTCCACACCCCCTGTATATAGCCTCCACTACCCCCTGTATATGCCTCCACACCCCCGTATATAGCCTCCACACCCCCTGTATATAGCCTCAACACCCCCTGTATATAGCCTTGCCACACCCCCTGTATATAGCCTCCACACCCCCTGTATATAGCCTCCACACCCCCTGTATATAGCCTCCACACCCCCTGTATATAGCCTCCACACCCCCCTGTATATAGCCTCCACACCACCTGTATATAGCCTCCACACCCCCTGTATATAGCCTCCACACCCCCCCTGTAATTAGCCTCCACACCCCCTGTATATAGCCTCCACACCCCCTGTATATAGCCTCCACACCCCCTGTATATAGCCTCCACACCCCCCCTGTATATAGCCTCCACACCCCCTGTATATAGCCTCCACACCCCCTGTATATAGCCTCCACACCCCCCTGTATATAGCCTCCCCACCCCCTGTATATAGCCCTCCACACCCCCCTGTATATAGCCTCCACACCCCCCTGTATATAGCCTCCACACCCCCTGTATATAGCCTCCACACCCCCTGTATATAGCCTCCACACCCCCTGTATATAGCCTCCACACCCCCTGTATATAGCCTCCACACCCCCTGTATATAGCCTTCCACACCCCCTGTATATAGCCTCCACACCCCTTGTATATAGCCTCCACACCCCCTGTATATAGCCTCCACACCCCCCCTGTATATAGCCTCCACACCCCCCTTGTATATAGCCTCCCACCCCCTGTATATAGCCTCCACACCCCCCTGTATATAGCCTCCATACCCCCCTGTATATAGCCTCCACACCCCCCTGTATATAGCCTCCATACCCCCTGTATATAGCCTCCACACCCCCCTGGTATATAGCCTCCACACCCCCTGTATATAGCCTCCCATACCCCTGTATATAGCCTCCATACCCCCCTGTATATAGCCTCCATACCCCCCTGTATATAGCCTCCATACCCCCCTGTATATAGCCTCCATACCCCCCTGTATATAGCCTCCACACCCCCCTGTATATAGCCTCCACACCCCCTGTATATAGCCTCACACCCCCCTGTATATAGCCTCCACACCCCCCTGTATATAGCCTCCACACCCCCCTGTATATAGCCTCCACACCCCCCTTGTATATAGCCTCCACACCCCCTGTATATAGCCTCCACACCCCCTGTATATAGCCTCCACACCCCCCTGTATATAGCCTCCACACCCCCTGTATATAGCCTCCACACCCCCTGTATATAGCCTCCATACCCCCTGTATATAGCCTCCATACCCCCCTGTATATAGCCTCCATACCCCCCTGTATATAGCCTCCACACCCCCCTGTATATAGCCTCCACACCCCCCTGTATATAGCCTCCACACCCCCCTGTATATAGCCTCCACACCCCCCTGTATATAGCCTCCACACCCCCCTGTATATAGCCTCCACACCCCCCTTGTATATAGCCTCCACACCCCCTGTATATAGCCTCCACACCCCCTGTATAGCCTCCACCCCCCCTGTATATAGCCTCCACACCCCCTGTATATAGCCTCCACACCCCCTGTATATAGCCTCCACACCCCCCTGTATATAGCCTCCACACCCCCTGTATATAGCCTCCACACCCCCCTGTATATAGCCTCCACACCCCCCTGTATATAGCCTCCACACCCCCTGTATATAGCCTCCACACCCCCTGTATATAGCCTCCACACCCCCTGTATATAGCCTCCACACCCCCTGTATATAGCCTCCACACCCCCTGTATATAGCCTCCACACCCCCTGTATATAGCCTCCACACCCCTTGTATATAGCCTCCACACCCCCTGTATATAGCCTCCACACCCCCTGTATATAGCCTCCACACCCCCCTTGTATATAGCCTCCACACCCCCTGTATATAGCCTCCACACCCCCCTGTATATAGCCTCCATACCCCCTGTATATAGCCTCCACACCCCCCTGTATATAGCCTCCATACCCCCCTGTATATAGCCTCCACACCCCCCTGTATATAGCCTCCACACCCCCTGTATATAGCCTCCATACCCCCTGTATATAGCCTCCATACCCCCCTGTATATAGCCTCCATACCCCCCTGTATATAGCCTCCATACCCCCCTGTATATAGCCTCCATACCCCCCTGTATATAGCCTCCATACCCCCCTGTATATAGCCTCCACACCCCCTGTATATAGCCTCCACACCCCCCTGTATATAGCCTCCACACCCCCCTGTATATAGCCTCCACACCCCCTGTATATAGCCTCCACACCCCCTGTATATAGCCTCCACATTGACTCTGTATATATTGTTATTTTTTACTGCTCCTCTGTAATTACTTGTTACTTTTATCTCCTATTCTTATCCATATTTTTTGAAACTGCATTGTTGGATACGGGCTCGTAAGTAAGCATTTCACGGTAAGGTCTACTACACCTGCTGTATTCAGCGCATGTGACTAATACAATTTGATTTGATGGGCTCATTTAGAAATCTGGAATAACATGGATTCATCCAGAATATTCTCCTTCACCTCCTCCTTGGCAGCCTCGTTCTCCGTCTGCAGACGAGACAGATCCTCATGGATCTTCTCATAGTCCCTTCTCGTCGACGCCAGCAGCTGAGGAGAGACCCACACGGGGGCACACACAGGGACACACACAGGGACACACACAGGGACACACACAGGGACACACATATACACAGGGACACACATATACACAGGGACACAGACAGGGACACACACAGGGAGACACATATACACAGGAACACAGACAGGGACACACACAGGGAGACACATATACACAGGGACACAGACAGGGACACAGACAGGGACACACACAGGGACACACACAGGGACACACACAGGGAGACACATACACAAAGGGACACACACAGGGAGACACATACACAAAGGGACACACAGGTACACAAACAGGGACACACACGAAAAAGGGAACACACACAGGGACACACACAGGGACACACACAGGGACACACACAGGGACACACAGGGACACACACAGGGACACACACAGGGACACACAGGGACACACACAGGGACACACACAGGGACACACACAGGGACACACACAGGGACACACAGGGACACACAGGCAAATGCACACCATTTAACATGGTTGAATCCCCCTTAGATGTAGATCATCCATCTGAAAGCATCATCAAGACATTGGACTTTTAAGAAGAACAGTGTCTCCAGCCACATCATCATGACGAGGAAGCAAAATGCATCAGATGACTCAAAACGTCCAAGATCTGGACAACTTTACTTTTTAACATTTTAAAATTGATTTATTTCACCTTTATTTAACCAGGTAGGCAAGTTGAGAACAAGTTCTCATTTACAATTGCGACCTGGCCAAGATAAAGCAAAGCAGTTCGACACATACAACAACACAGAGTTACACATGGAGTAAAACAAACATACAGTCAATAATACTGTAGAAAAATAAGTCTATATACAATGTGAGCAAATGAGGTGAGATAAGGGAGGTAAAGGCAAAAAAAAGGCCATGGTGGCAAAGTAAATACAATATAGCAAGTAAAACACTGATGGTAGATGTGCAGTGGAAGAATGTGCAAAGTAGAGAGAGAAATAATGGGGTGCAAAAGAGCAAAATAAATAAATAAACACAGTAGGGGGAGAGGTAGTTGTTTGGGCTAAATTATAGATGGGCTATGTACAGGTGCAGTAATCTGTGAGCTGCTCTGACAGCTGGTGCTTAAAGCTAGTGAGGGAGATAAGTGTTTCCAGTTTCAGAGATTTTTGTAGTTCGTTCCAGTCATTGGCAGCAGAGAACTGGAAGGAGAGGCGGCCAAAGGAAGAATTGGCTTTGGGGGTGACCAGTGAGATATACCTGCTGGAGCGCGTGCTACAGGTGGGTGCTGCTATGGTGACCAGCGAGCTGAGATAAGGGGGGACTTTACCTAGCAGGGTCTTGTAGATGACCTGGAGCCAGTGGGTTTGGCAACGAGTATGAAGCGAGGGCCAGCCAACAAGAGCGTACAGATCGCAATGGTGGGTAGTACATGGGGCTTTGGTGACAAAACGGATGGCACTGTGATAGACTGCATCCAATTTATTGAGTAGGGTATTGGAGGATATTTTGTAAATGACATCGCCGAAGTCGAGGATCAGTAGGATGGTCAGTTTTACAAGGGTATGTTTGGCAGCATGAGCGAAGGATGCTTTGTTGCGAAATAGGAAGCCAATTATAGATTTAACTTTGGATTGGAGATGTTTGATATGAGTCTGGAAGGAGAGTTTACAGTCTAACCAGACAGCTAGGTATTTGTAGTTGTCCACATATTCTAAGTCAGAACCAGTGATGCTGGACAGGCGGCTAGGTGCAGGCAGCGATCGGTTGAAGAGCATGCATTTAGTTTTGCTTGTATTTAAGAGCAATTGGAGGCCACGGAAGGAGAGTTGTATGGCATTGACTGCTTACATGCAAAACATTTTGGACTGACAGACTGTATCAACAGTGGACTAATGAGAAACAATACCAAAATATAGTTTTTGAGTGACATTTTCCTTTAACATGAGAAAGAGGGTTGTTCATGATTGGTCACCTCATCCTGGTCTAACATCTGTTCCTTGAGTTTCTCAGCCAGCTGGCTCTGCTGGTTGATCTCATCATCCTGGGTGACACAAACAAAACAAGCAGCAATTTACATTTCAGTTAGAATAGAATTGGTAACATTGATTTGTCTGTAAAAAATCCAACCCCTTCCTGTTCCTGCCCAATCTAGCCTTCCATTTAATGTTGATGCATGTTTGTTATTTAAACTGTGTTTCAATGTCTGTTATTCTTTATGTACGTTGAGTTTGTACCCTCCAAAATGATTTGACTTCTCTAATCTAGTCTGGTTAGATTTCCCTTGTTGACCTTGTCGTCCAGTTGTTTGTACAGATTGCTGATGTCCTCCTCGTACTTGCTCTTCTCCTCGGTGGAGACCAGAACCAGTCCGTTAGCTGGAGCCATGTTATCTATGATGGGAGTGTTGTCACACGGCTCCAGGTGCTTCTGCTCCTTAGCACTCAGCTGCTCCTCCTCAGGGACGTTCTCACCTGAGACAGGGACAAACAGATTCTCTACCCTGAACTGTGCACTCATTCACTCAATATCTACCATTGGAACACTAACTCATGTCCAACTCAGTGTGGCTCTGTCGATTTCATATGAAGGGTTTCAATCATTTCTCTCTCTCTCTGCCCTCCCTCCCCACTCCCTCCTCAATCTCTCCCTCTCCCTCACTGTTCCTCCAGCGGTTGAGCTCCATCTCTCTCCCTCCTCCCCATCTCCCTCCCTCCTCCCTCACGTTCCTCCAGCGGTTGAGCTCCATCTCCCTCCCTCCTCCCTCACTGTTCCTCCAGCGGTTGAGCTCCATCTCTCTCCCTCCTCCCCATCTCCCTCCCTCCTCCCTCACGTTCCTCCAGCGGTTGAGCTCCATCTCCCTCCCTCCTCCCTCACTGTTCCTCCAGCGGTTGAGCTCCATCTCTCTCCCTCCTCCCCATCTCCCTCCCTCCTCCCTCACGTTCCTCCAGCGGTTGAGCTCCATCTCCCTCCCTCCTCCCTCACTGTTCCTCCAGCGGTTAAGCTCCATCTCCCCCCTCCCCATCTCCCTCCCTCACCGTTCCTCCAGCGTTTGAGCTCCATCTCCCTCCCTCCCCATCTCCCTCCCTCCTCCCTCACCGTTCCTCCAGCGGTTGAGTTCCATCTCCAGCCTGTGGATAACGTTCTTCAGACTCTTGTTCTTGTCTTTCTCCTTGTTGTACTTGTTCTTCCACTCCTCAGCAGTCAGCTCCAGGTTCACAGACACGGTGTTCTTGATGGTCTTGGCTCTGTGTGGAGGGTGGGACAGACACTCAGACTCCTATATCTAATCACACCCTATTCCCTATACAGCAGTGCACTACTTTGACATGGCTAATGGGCTGTAATTCATCCACTAAAGGACATTGTGGCCTCATTTACTCATCACTTTTTTCTCCACAGTATATTTTTTTGTCAGAACAGGAACAGATGGATAAACATTGAATCAACACAACTGGAGGAGGTGATCCAATAAGAAGCAGGGAGGCTCCATATTTGAAGTGGTCTGAGATCTATTGCAGGAGGTTGTCCCCTGTGAAGATGACCGGGGACTAATTAGCCCTGCTGGGTACTGTAGACCGTACAATGATGTGTAAAGTCCAACTCCTCTCAGTCTCCTCTCACAGACAGCAGTGGTGGTCACATGGGTGCAGAAAGTGCAGTGGAGCGCACCACACCATGCCGCACCACACCATGCCGCACCACACCATACCACACCATGCTGCACCACACCATGCCGCACCACACCATGCTGCACCACACCACCCCATGCCGCACCACACCACACCATGCTGCACCACACCACACCATGCTGCACCACACCACGCCGCACCACACCACATCATGCCGCACCACACCATGCCGCACCACACCACACCATGCCGCACCATACCATGCCACACCACACCACACCATGCAACACCACACCATGCCGCACCACACCACACCATGCCACACCACACCATGCCGCACCACACCACACCATGCTGCACCACACCACACCATGCCGCACCACACCATGCCATAGAATGTGCTGGAAGTCCCCTGTGTCCTCTAGCAGGGCAGCAGAGATATAATGTTCTGGAAGTCCCCTGTGTCCTCTAGCAGGGCAGCAGAGATAGAATGTTCTGGAAGTCCCCTGTGTCCTCTAGCATGGTAGCAGAGATAGAATGTGCTGGAAGTCCCCTGTGTCCTCTGGCAAGGTAGCAGAGATATAATGTTCTGGAAGTCCCCTGTGTCCTCTGGCATGGTAGCAGAGATAGAATGTGCTGGAAGTCCCCTGTGTCCTCTAGCACACAGAGCAGCCTAGGCGAACTCCCACTGTTGCTACTGTTGCTGTCCAGCCAGGAGGCAGGACCAAACCCTACAGATCAGGATTTAGGGGAGTGGATGGATGTAACACTTAGCTAAAGGTCAGAGAGATGAACAATGTCTTCATCATCTGGATAAAGATTTAGAGAAGAGGCTTGTTATGCAACCACTCAGTCAGCACTGAATAGGAGGGAAGATACTGGGAATCACCAGCTCTACTCATCATCAACAGTCAGCACTGAATAGGAGGGAAGATACTGGGAGTCACCAGCTCTACTCATCATCAACAGTCAGCACTGAATAGGAGGGAAGATACTGGGAGTCACCAGCTCTACTCATCATCAACAGTCAGCCCTGAATAGGAGGGAAGATACTGGGAATCACCAGCTCTACTCATCATCAACAGTCAGCACTGAATAGGAGGGAAGATACTGGGAGTCACCAGCTCTACTCATCATCAACAGTCAGCCCTGAATAGGAGGGAAGATACTGGGAATCACCAGCTCTACTCATCATCAACAGTCAGCCCTGAATAGGAGGGAAGATACTGGGAATCACCAGCTCTACTCATCATCAACAGTAAGCCCTGAATAGGAGGGAAGATACTGGGAACCACCAGCTCTACTCATCATCAACAGTCAGCCCTGAATAGGAGGGAAGATACTGGGAATCACTAGCTCTACTCATCATCAACAGTCAGCCCTGAATAGGAGGGAAGATACTGGGAATCACCAGCTCTACTCATCATCAACAGTCAGCCCTGAATAGGAGGGAAGATACTGGGAACCACCAGCTCTACTCATCATCAACAGTCAGCCCTGAATAGGAGGGAAGATACTGGGAATCACTAGCTCTACTCATCATCAACAGTCAGCCCTGAATAGGAGGGAAGATACTGGGAATCACTAGCTCTACTCATCATCAACAGTCAGCCCTGAATAGGAGGGAAGATACTGGGAATCACCAGCTCTACTCATCATCAACAGTCAGCCCTGAATAGGAAGGAAGATACTGGGAATCACCAGCTCTACTCATCATCAACAGTCAGCCCTGAATAGGAGGGAAGATACTGGGAATCACCAGCTCTACTCATCATCAACAGTCAGCCCTGAATAGGAGGGAAGATACTGGGAACCACCAGCTCTACTCATCATCAACAGTCAGCCCTGAATAGGAGGGAAGATACTGGGAATCACTAGCTCTACTCATCATCAACAGTCAGCCCTGAATAGGAGGGAAGATACTGGGAATCACTAGCTCTACTCATCATCAACAGTCAGCCCTGAATAGGAGGGAAGATACTGGGAATCACCAGCTCTACTTATCATCAACAGTCAGCCCTGAATAGGAGGGAAGATACTGGGAATCACCAGCTCTACTCATCATCAACAGTCACTGTCCGTCTCCTGGTGGATTAAGGACGGCCCATCTGCCATGGAGGGGCTGACCCACCTCTGTCCCAACAGGGTAGACTTATGTTAACAGTCTGCCACTAGACCAGGTAAACTGTAGAGAGGTGCTGACTCACCTCTGTCCCAACAGGGTAGACTTATGTTAACAGTCTGTCACTAGACCAGGTAAACTGTAGAGAGGTGCTGACTCACCTCTGTCCCAACAGGGTAGACTTATGTTAACAGTCTGCCACTAGACCAGGTAAACTGTAGAGAGGTGCTGACTCACCTCTGTCCCAACAGGGTAGACTTATGTTAACAGTCTGCCACTAGACCAGGTAAACTGTAGAGAGGTGCTGACCCACCTCTGTCCCAACAGGGTAGACTTATGTTAACAGTCTGTCACTAGACCAGGTAAACTGTAGAGAGGTGCTGACTCACCTCTGTCCCAACAGGGTAGACTTATGTTAACAGTCTGCCACTAGACCAGGTAAACTGTAGAGAGGTGCTGACCCACCTCTGTCCCAACAGGGTAGACTTATGTTAACAGTCTGTCACTAGACCAGGTAAACTGTAGAGAGGTGCTGACCCACCTCTGTCCGAACATGAGGGTAGACTTGGTCTCACACTCGTTGTAGATGGAGGGAGATGCACAGATGATGATGGTGGTCCTACAGTTCCCCCCTAGAGAGTCCTGCAGGATACGGGTCATCTTGCTGTCCCTGTACGGGACGTGGGTTTTCTGAAAACAAACAACACATTATTTACCCATCAGGGCCTTTCAACAGACAGCCTCATAGATAACCAGTCAGTCTCATAGATAACCAGTCAGCCTCATAGATAACCAGTCAGTCTCATAGATAACCAGTCAGTCTCATAGATAACCAGTCAGCCATCAGGACCTTTCAACAGTCAGCCTCATAGATAACCAGTCAGCCTCATAGATAACCAGACAGTCTCATAGATAACCAGTCAGTCTCATAGATAACCAGTCAGTCTCATAGATAACAAGTCAGTCTCATAGATAACAAGTCAGTCTCATAGATAACCAGAGAGTCTCATAGATAACCAGTCAGCCATCAGGGCCTTTCAACAGACAGCCTCATAGATAACCAGTCAGCCATCAGGGCCTTTCAACAGACAGTCTCATAGATAACCAGTCAGCCTCATAGATAACCAGTCAGCCATCAGGGCTTTTCAACAGACAGCCTCATAGATAACCAGACAGTCTCATAGATAACCAGTCAGCCATCAGGGCCTTTCAACAGACAGTCTCATAGATAACCAGACAGTCTCATAGATAACCAGTCAGCCATCAGGGCCAGATCAGAATAAAAACATGACCTCACTGCTGACGCATAACTTTTTTTCAGCAAAAGCACATTTTGGTTTATTGTTTTTACACAGTTTCAATGTCACATATGCAAAGTATTCAGTAATCCCTGCTGATGTCCCTATATTAAAGAGAGAAGGGTAAGATATATAGAGAGAACTCACTGTCCCCTCAGCCAGAGCAGAGATGACATTCCCCAGAGCAGAGAGGGACTTATTGATATTTTTAGCTTCGTCCAACACGGCTCCTTCAGCACCTGTCTTACTGACCTTAAAGAGACAAACAGAGAGAGAAACGACTGTCAGCAGGGGAGAGAGGCCACACAATGCAGCAGCATCTTCTAACTGACGGGTCTGGAGTTATAACACCTTATAACACAGTAATAGCACAGTTATAGTTATAACACCTTATAACACAGTAATAGCACAGTTATAGTTATAACACCTTATAACACAGTTAGAACAGGCATAACACAATTCGTTTGTTGGGAGTCTGTCTTCATGAGTCAGCAGGCGGGAGAGGACATAGGATGCTTCAGCATCTTACACCTGACTGACAAGCTGGGAGTTATAACACCTTATAACACAGTAATAGCACAGTTATAGTTATAACACAGGTATGCAGTTCTAACACACGTTATGGCGGTTCATTGGCCTCTTCATCAGACAAGCCTAGAGTTATAACACCGTTATGACAAGTTATAAACAGTTCTAACACACGTTATGGCGGTTCATTGGCCTCTTCATCAGACAAGCCTAGAGTTATAACACCGTTATGACAAGTTATAAACAGTTCTAACACACGTTATGGCGGTTCATTGGCCTCTTCATCAGACAAGCCTAGAGTTATAACACCGTTATGACAAGTTATAAACAGTTCTAACACACGTTATGGCGGTTCATTGGCCTCTTCATCAGACAAGCCTAGAGTTATAACACCGTTATGACAAGTTATAAACAGTTCTAACACACGTTATGGCGGTTCATTGGCCTCTTCATCAGACAAGCCTAGAGTTATAACACCGTTATGACAAGTTATAAACAGTTCTAACACACGTTATGGCGGTTCATTGGCCTCTTCATCAGACAAGCCTAGAGTTATAACACCGTTATGACAAGTTATAAACAGTTCTAACACACGTTATGGCGGTTCATTGGCCTCTTCATCAGACAAGCCTAGAGTTATAACACCGTTATGACAAGTTATAAACAGTTCTAACACACGTTATGGCGGTTCATTGGCCTCTTCATCAGACAAGCCTAGAGTTATAACACCGTTATGACAAGTTATAAACAGTTCTAACACACGTTATGGCGGTTCATTGGCCTCTTCATCAGACAAGCCTAGAGTTATAACACCGTTATGACAAGTTATAAACAGTTCTAACACACGTTATGGCGGTTCATTGGCCTCTTCATCAGACAAGCCTAGAGTTATAACACCGTTATGACAAGTTATAAACAGTTCTAACACACGTTATGGCGGTTCATTGGCCTCTTCATCAGACAAGCCTAGAGTTATAACACAGTTATGACAAGTTATAAACAGTTCTAACACACGTTATGGCGGTTCATTGGCCTCTTCATCAGACAAGCCTAGAGTTATAACACAGTTATGACAAGTTATAAACAGTTCTAACACACGTTATGGCGGTTCATTGGCCTCTTCATCAGACAAGCCTAGAGTTATAACACAGTTATGACAAGTTATAAACAGTTCTAACACACGTTATGGTGGTTTGTTGGGGTCTGCCTTTACCATCATACTGATTTACCTTCTCACTCCCAGCCAGATCCACCAGGTATAACTTCCCTGACAGTTTCTTCTCTGTTTCCACATTCTCTTGTTTGATGTTGATCAGGAAGATGCTGTGGCTTCTGGAACTGTGCTCATTCATGTCTATGAACAGGACAAAATACGTATATATTATAGAAGTATATATTATAGTAGTATATATTATAGAAGACGTATATATTATAGAAGAGGTATATATTATAGAAGAAGTATACATTATAGAAGAAGTATATATTATAGAAGAAGTATATATTATAGAAGAGATATATTTTAGAATAAGTATTTATTATTGAAGTAGTATATATTATTGAAGTATATATTATAGTAGAAGTATATCTAATAGAAGAGGTATATCTAATAGAAGTATATCTAATAATTATATCTTATTGAAGAAGTATATATTATAAAATAAGTATATATTTTAGAAGAAGTATATTATAGAAGTATATCTTATCAAATAAGTAAGTCTAATTGAAGTATATATTATAGAAAAATATATTTTATAGAAGAAGTATATCTAATAGAAGTATATCTAATAGAATAAGTATATCTTATTGAAGTATATATTATAAAATAAGTATATATTTTAGAAGAAGTATATATTATTGAAGAACTATATATTATAGAAGAAGTATATATTATTGAAGAACTATATTTTATTGAAGAAGTATATATTATAGTAGAAGTATATATTATAGAAGAAGTATATCTAATAGAATAAGTATTTATTATTGAAGACGTATATATTATAGAAGAAGTATATCTAATAGAATAAGTATATCTTATTGAAGAAGTATATATTATAAAATAAGTATATATTTTAGAAGAAGTATATATTATAGAAGTATATTTTATCAAATAAGTATATCTAATTAAAGTATATCTTATAGAAAAAGTATATCTTATAGAAGAAGTATATCTTACAGAAGAGGTATATATTATTGAAGAACTATATATTACAGAAGAAGTATATATTATTGAAGAACTATATATTATAGAAGAAGTATATATTATTGAAGAACTATATTTTATAGAAGTAGTATATATTATAGTAGCAATGATACCCTTCTGGAACCTTCCTAGGGAAAGTTTCCTGGCCTCTGTGCATCTGCTTGCAGGCTGGGATAGTGTTAAACACTGACAACTGTTGATCTAAGAAGGGCTTCATAAATAAATGTGATTGATTGATAGAAGAGACACAACATACTTGTCACAGCCACGTGCCGGTTGGCCTTTCCCTCATCGATGACATCCATGACTTCCTCTGGACTGGACACAAAGCGTTCTGTACAACCCTGGGACAGGATCACATCACAGCTTTAACAGGTTGGTGCCTTTTATGATTTCTATAACATTTTTTTTATTTTAACAATTAACTAGGCAAGTCAGTTAAGAACAAATTATTATTTAAAATGACAGCCTAACCCGGCCAAACCCTTCCCTAACCCGGACGACGCTGGGACAATTGTGCGCCGCCCTATGGGACTCCCGACCACGGACGGTTGTGATACAGCCCGGGATCAAACCCGAGTCTGTAGTGACGCCTCTAGCACTGCGTTGCAGTGCCTTAGACCGCTGCGCCACTCGGGAGACAGCCTTATAATAAGACATTAGATAGGCTGATACATGCTGATGGCAAGAAATAAAGCAGTATATACCTGCAGAATGTGTTACCTAACCATCTGTTCTGCTCACCTTGACATGTGTTACCTAACCATCTGTTCTGCTCACCTTGACATGTGTTACCTAACCATCTGTACTGCTCACCTTGACATGTGTTACCTAACCATCTGTTCTGCTCACCTTGACATGTGTTACCTAACCATCTGTTCTGCTCACCTTGACATGTGTTACCTAACCATCTGTTCTGCTCACCTTGACATGTGTTACCTAACCATCTGTTCTGCTCACCTTGGCATGTGTTACCTAACCATCTGTTCTGCTCACCTTGACATGTGTTACCTAACCATCTGTACTGCTCACCTTGACATGTGTTACCTAACCATCTGTACTGCTCACCTTGACATGTGTTACCTAACCATCTGTTCTGCTCACCTTGACATGTGTTACCTAACCATCTGTTCTGCTCACCTTGACATGTGTTACCTAACCATCTGTTCTGCTCACCTTGACATGTGTTACCTAACCATCTGTTCTGCTCACCTTGACATGTGTTACCTAACCATCTGTTCTGCTCACCTTGACATGTGTTACCTAACCATCTGTACTGCTCACCTTGACATGTGTTACCTAACCATCTGTACTGCTCACCTTGACATGTGTTACCTAACCATCTGTTCTGCTCACCTTGACATGTGTTACCTAACCATCTGTTCTGCTCACCTTGACATGTGTTACCTAACCATCTGTACTGCTCACCTTGACATGTGTTACCTAACCATCTGTTCTGCTCACCTTGACATGTGTTACCTAACCATCTGTTCTGCTCACCTTGACATGTGTTACCTAACCATCTGTTCTGCTCACCTTGACATGTGTTACCTAACAATCTGTTCTGCCTCACCTTGACATGTGTTACCTAACCATCTGTTCTGCTCACCTTGACATGTGTTACCTAACCATCTGTACTGCTCACCTTGACATGTGTTACCTAACCATCTGTACTGCTCACCTTGACATGTGTTACCTAACCATCTGTTCTGCTCACCTTGACATGTGTTACCTAACCATCTGTTCTGCTCACCTTGACATGTGTTACCTAACCATCTGTTCTGCTCACCTTGACATGTGTTACCTAACCATCTGTACTGCTCACCTTGACATGTGTTACCTAACCATCTGTACTGCTCACCTTGACATGTGTTACCTAACCATCTGTTCTGCTCACCTTGACATGTGTTACCTAACCATCTGTACTGCTCACCTTGACATGTGTTACCTAACCATCTGTTCTGCTCACCTTGACATGTGTTACCTAACCATCTGTTCTGCTCACCTTGACATGTGTTACCTAACCATCTGTTCTGCTCACCTTGACATGTGTTACCTAACCATCTGTACTGCTCACCTTGACATGTGTTACCTAACCATCTGTACTGCTCACCTTCACATGTGTTACCTAACCATCTGTTCTGCTCACCTTGACATGTGTTACCTAACCATCTGTACTGCTCACCTTGACATGTGTTACCTAACCATCTGTACTGCTCACCTTGACATGTGTTACCTAACCATCTGTTCTGCTCACCTTGACATGTGTTACCTAACCATCTGTACTGCTCACCTTGACATGTGTTACCTAACCATCTGTACTGCTCACCTTGACATGTGTTACCTAACCATCTGTACTGCTCACCTTGACATGTGTTACCTAACCATCTGTACTGCTCACCTTGACATGTGTTACCTAACCATCTGTACTGCTCACCTTGACATGTGTTACCTAACCATCTGTACTGCTCACCTTGACATGTGTTACCTAACCATCTGTTCTGCTCACCTTGACATAGGGAACTCTGTTCTTGTCCTCATGCACAGCCAGGTTGGTCTTCGACACTGGAAAAGAGGGAAACGAGTCATTAGGAAAGGATAGCTAGTCAGTTGTACAACTGAATGTATTCAACTGAAATGTGTCTGAATCAGAGAGGTGCAGGGGGCTGCCTTAATCGACATCCATGAGAGCAGTTGCTGTCTTGTTCTACCTTGTTCAAGAGTAGAACGCCAGATTTTTCCACCTTGCCGCCTCGGGGATTTGAACCAGTGACCTTTCAGTTACTGGCTCACCGCTCTTAACCACTAGGCTACCCCATTATGACCTGTCTAAAATGGTCTCTGCTCGTCTTCAAACGACTTCTCTTTGAAGTCCATCCAACACGAGTTCTTCTTACCATCTAGTAAGTCTCGGATCTTGTCCAGGTAGATCTCAAAATACGAGACCTGTACCAGAAAACAGGAATCAATACAGGGTACATTTTGATGACCATAGAAATGGTAGGAGGCCGTCTGCGCTCCTTAAAGGTCCTTGATACCAAATAGAATCTGTTCCAGGTGTGTAGGTATCAAAATGAGAATACTGGAAGGGATGGAGACTGACACACTGTTTAACCTCTGGATTTATTTTGATGACCAGACATCTTACATTTTGATGACCAGACATCTTGTTGATATTGATTTGATACTTGTTGAATGACTTTGTCTTTCTTATTGGGCTCTGAGGGAATAAATAAAGTTGAATTTAACAATTGAATACCTTGATGTGGAACTCGAGGTTCTCGTCCATGGAGTAGATGTGATCGAAGATGTCGTGAGCGATGCGTGGGATGATGCCCATCAGCTGGGGGTCGTGGAGCTTGCCCTGCGATGAGGAACAATACATTACATCACACTCAATACTGATTATTATCACTAAATAGTCTGGGGTCCGGGGAACTTCCCTTATAGCCAGCTGTTGTAATGCTCCGGGTGTCGTGGGTGTGGAGTCAAATGCAGGAGACAGAGAGTTCAATGCTGTGCGTCTTTTAATAGCACCAACGCACCACAGGGTGCTCACAAAAGTTACGTTCCCAAACACAGGGAATCAAAAATGTACAATGGAACAAATCACGACCAGGCACAAACACGTACCTCTACAACAGAGCCGAAGGTTACATAGAAATAATCCCGCACAACAACCAGGCGGGCCGGCTGTCTAATAAAGACAAACGAATTAAACATACACAGGTGCTACCACTAAACATACAAGGAGGGGGAGGAAAACAATCAGTGGCAGCTAATAGGCCGGTGACGACGACCGCCGAGCGCCACCCGCCCGGGAAGGGGAAAAACCCTCGGTCGGACTCGTGACAGCTGTTCTATATACACTGAATATCTACAGCGGTTCTATGTAATAGACATCTATACCCCCAAGAAGCAGCTGTTCTATATACACTGAATATCTACAGCGGTTCTATGTAATAGACATCTATACCCCCAAGAGGCAGCTGTTCTATATACACTGAATATCTACAGCGGTTCTATGTAATAGACATCTATACCCCCAAGAAGCAGCTGTTCTATATACACTGAATATCTACAGCGGTTCTATGTAATAGACATCTATACCCCCAAGAAGCAGCTGTTCTATATACACTGAATATCTACAGCGGTTCTATGTAATAGACATCTATACCCCCAAGAAGCAGCTGTTCTATATACTGTTCTCTATCTACTGCTGGCTTTAGCTGATCCTTGCTGTTCAGTGATGAAGAAACAACTGCCAGTTTATAAAACCATTAACTGCTCGAGGATAAATGCAACCTATAGCGTTGGTGGTCCAGTTCTGTAAATCACCCACACTACAGAACCATAATCTCACCCTAAATCAATTCAGTCTCAGAGAGTAATGAAATTACGCAATGAATGTCTGCCACCCTAACTGATCTGATGTGTTTTACTGCTCTTAGAAAGGCTGGACTGACTTCCAGTGAAACATCATGTCAGAAGGCTCTCTGCTGAACTGTCTGAGAATAGTCCGTTCAGTCGTCTTGGTACCGTGTTCCCAGGGCGTACTGTACCTACAACATATAGGCTGCCTTTAGATCATATATTCCCTGTCTCTGTTCATTTAGGCAGGTGCCATTACTACAGAGAATCAGGCTGACCTCCATGGTGTGGGTCTTCCCCGAGGAGGTCTGTCCATAGGCAAAGATGGTTCCATTGTATCCTCCAAGGACGTCTGTGTGAATACAATACAATACAGTTCAATTTCATTTGTCCAGAAATGTGTATTTTTGCTGTCTGGTGTTTTTTTACCAACCCGCCGGACACCACACATACACAAGGAATGTGGATCAGTCATAATAACACTTATTCTACAAGGGGAAGGACTCACCAGCTGGGGTTAGCATCCTTCAACTATCTGTCTGGGGTTAGCCTACCTTCAACAATCTGTCTGGGGTTAGCCTACCTTCAACAATCTGTCTGGGGTTAGCCTACCTTCAACAATCTGTCTGGGGTTAGCCTACCTTCAATCTGTCTGGGGTTAGCCTACCTTCAACAATCTGTCTGGGGTTAGCCTACCTTCAACAATCTGTCTGGGGTTAGCCTACCTTCAACAATCTGTCTGGGGTTAGCCTACCTTCAACAATCTGTCTGGGGTTAGCATCCTTCAACAATCTGTCTGGGGTTAGCATCCTTCAACAATCTGTCTGGGGTTAGCCTACCTTCAACAATCTGTCTGGGGTTTAGCATCCTTCAACAATCTGTCTGGGGTTAGCCTAGTTTCAACAATCTGTCTGGGGTTAGCATCCTTCAACAATCTGTCTGGGGTTAGCCTACTTTCAACAATCTGTCTGTGGTTAGCATCCTTCAACAATCTGTCTGGGGTTAGCCTACTTTCAACAATCTGTCTGGGGTTAGCATCCTTCAACAATCTGTCTGGGGTTAGCCTACCTTCAACAATCTGTCTGGGGTTAGCCTACCTTCAACTTTCTGTCTGGGGTTAGCCTACCTTCAACCATCTGTCTGGGGTTAGCCTACCTTCAACAATCTGTCTGGGGTTAGCCTATCTTCAACTATCTGTCTGGGGTTAGCCTACCTTCAACAATCTGTCTGGGGTTAGCATCCTTCAACTATCTGTCTGGGGTTAGCATCCTTCAACAATCTGTCTGGGGTTAGCATCCTTCAACAATCTGTCTTGGGTTAGCCTACGTTCAACAATCTGTCTGGGGTTAGCATCCTTCAACAATCTGTCTGGGGTTAGCCTACCTTCAACAATCTGTCTGGGGTTAGCATCCTTCAACAATCTGTCTGGGGTCAGCCTACCTTCAACAATCTGTCTGGGGTTAGCATCCTTCAACAATCTGTCTGAGGTTAGCATCCTTCAACAATCTGTCTGGGGTTAGCATCCTTCAACAATCTCTCTGGGGTTAGCATCCTTCAACTATCTGTCTGGGGTTAGCCTAACTTCAACAATCTGTCTGGGGTTAGCATCCTTCAACAATCTGTCTGGGGTTAGCCTACCTTCAACAATCTGTCTGGGGTTAGCATCCTTCAACAATCTGTCTGGGGTTAGCCTACCTTCAACAATCTGTCTGGGGTTAGCCTACCTTCAACAATCGGTCTGGGGTTAGCATCCTTCAACAATCTGTCTGGGGTTAGCCTACCTTCAACAATCTGTCTGGGGTTAGCCTACCTTCAACAATCTGTCTGGGGTTAGCATCCTTCAACAATCTGTCTGAGGTTAGCCTACCTTCAACAATCTGTTTGGGGTTAGCCTACCTTCAACAATCTGTCTGGGGTTAGCCTACCTTTAACAATCTGTTTGGGGTTAGTCTACCTTTAACAATCTGTTTGGGGTTAGTCTACCTTCAAAATCTGTTTGGGGTTCACCTACTTTCAACAATAAGTTTGGGGTTAACCTACCTTTAACAATAAGTTTGGGGTTAACCTACCTTTAACAATCTGTTTGGGGTTAACCTACCTTTAACAATCTGTTTGGGGTTAACTTACCTTTAACAATCTGTTTTGCACAGGCATCGTAGACCTGCTCCTGGGCTGTATTGGGAGGCAGGACGCGGTCAAAGACATACGGTTTACCCTGTCCAGAACAGACAAAATGCACAGTGATTACAGAGCTCTATGGGAAAGAGGTAATGGGTAAATACCACCTCGTACTTTATTCTCTCTAACAACACTCTGTTAATGGTAATCAATCATCAATAGCAGAGCTTGTGAATGGTAATCAATAATCAATAGCGTAGTTTGTGAATGGTAATAAATAGTCAATAGCAGTGCTTGTGAATGGTAATCAATAATCAATAGCGGAGTTTGTGAATGGTAATAAATATTCAATAGCAGAGTTTGTGAATGGTAATCAATATTCAATAGCAGAGCTTGTGAATGGTAATCAATCAACAATACCAGAGCTTGTGAATGGTAATCAATCATCAATACCAGAGCTTGTGAATGGTAATCAATCATCAATAGCAGAGATTGTGAATGGTAATCAATCATCAATACCAGAGCTTGTGAATGATAATTAATAATCAATACCAGAGCTTGTGAATGATAATTAATAATCAATAGCAGAGCTTGTGAGACAATTACAATAGAGCTACAAGCAGCAGGTTTAATCAACACAATCCAGCCTGGTCTATGGGAACGGACACAACACAAGACAACCAGCCTGTCAGCAGCTGAGCTATCTGTCTGTAGACTACAGGAGAATGAGGAGATGCCTGTACCAGCTGAGCTGTCTGTCTGCAGGCTGCAGGAGAATGCATTGATGTCTGTAACAGCTAGCAGGCCTACTGCTTTAAACAGAGGCTTCTGTTCTTTCTCTGGAACTAAAGTGATTGATGTGAGATCTCATAGGCCTTCATAATACACAACTGCATTAGGCCTCAATTTCATATTATATTAGGTAAATATGTGGTATACAGTGTACTTCCTTAACACACACACACACACACTGACACAATGTTTCATTATGATGGCAGGCAACCTTATGCATAATACATAAACACTGAACGGGTGTTGAGCAAGGGGAGGAGCTTAATGACGAGATACTGTTTACAGACAGACAAGCTATTGTGATGAGAACTCTGTAGAACCTTCTGTATAGAAGACATTTTAATAAGATGCTGCCCATGAGCATGCAAAAAAAGACCCTTTAGCTCTTATCTAGATGTTTTGTAAGAATCTATGTCGACACTTGCTCCTCGAGCGTCTTATTCCAAATTCATGGGCATTAATATGGAATTGTTCCCCCCTTTACTGCTGTAACAGCCTCTCCACTCTTCTGGGAAGGCTTTCCACTAGATGTTGGAACATTACTGCTTTAACAGCCTCTCCACTCTTCTGGGAAGGTTTTCCACTAGATGTTGGAACATTAGTGCTGTAACAGCCTCTCCACTCTTCTGGGAAGGTTTTCCACTAGATGTTGGAACATTAGTGAGGTCGGGTACTGTTGTTGGGTGAATAGGACTGGCTCGCAGTCAGCGTTTCAATTCATCCCAAAGGTGTTTGACGGGGTTGAGGTCAGGGCACTGTGCAAGCCAGTCAAGTTCTTCCACACCATCTCGACAAACCATTTCTGTATCGACCTTGCTTTGTGCACGGTGGCATTGTCTTGCTGAAATAGGAAAGGGCCTTCCCCAAACTGTTGCCACAAAGTTGGAAGCAAAGGATCATCTAGAAGGTCATTGTATGCTGTAGCGTTAAGATTTTCCTTCAATGGAACTAAGGGGCCTAGTCCGCTGCATGAAAAACAGCCCCAGACCATAATTCCTCCTCCACCAAACTTTACAGTTGGCACTATGCATTCGGGCAGGTAGTGTTCTCCTGGCATCCGCCAAACCCAGATTTGTCAGTCGTGCTGCCAGATGGTGAAGCGTGATTCATCACCCCAGAGAACGCGTTTCCACTGCTCCAGAGTCCAATGGCGGCGAGCTTTACACCACTCCAGCCGAGGCATGGCATTGCAGATGTTGATCTTAGGCTTGTGTGCGGCTGCTCGCCTCAGCGGTTCCGTTATGATAGCTTGTGTGGCCTACCACTTCGCGGCTGAGCGGTTCCGTTCTGATAGCTTGTGTGGCCGACCACTTCGCGGCTGAGCTGCTGTTGCTCATAGATGTTTCCACTTCACAATAAAAGGACTTCCAGTTGACCGGGGCAGCTCCACTAGGGAATAAATTTGACCAACTGACTTGTCGGAAAGGTGGCATCCTATGATGGTGCCACATTGAAAGTCACTGAGCTCTTCAGTAAGGCCATTCTACTGCCAAATGATTTCTTATGAAGATTGCACGGCTGTGTGTTCGATTTTATACACCTGTCAGCAACATGTGCGGCTGAAATAGCTGAATCCATTATTTGGAAGGGATGTCCACATACACTATATATACAAATGTATCTTGATTGGGCAGGTGATGGGCACACACAGCGTAAGGCTGGAGAAGTCTATATGACTCCCTTGCCACTAGCTGAAAACCTGAAATCCATTGACATCAATTTAACAGGCTTGCCACTTTTAAAATGGTAACATTAAATAAATCCTATTAGATCCAATCAAAACGTTCAAAGGTATAGGCTGCGTGTGCTTTGTAGTTAGTAGAATGAGAGGAAATGCCTTATATGGTGTTTATTTTCCTTTAATGAGTGCTTCCATTCACCACAGGTGACAGAGAAGGACAGTATGTTAGCCACCTGGAATCTGCCACCTCAGCAGAGTGAATACCGCATAACAGCAGTGTCAAAGTACAATCTGTCTCTTTGGCAACAGCCTCGGGTCCCTGTCTCTCTCTGGCAACAGCCCCGGGTCCCTGTCTCTCTCTGGCAACAGCCTCGGGTCCCTGTCTCTCTCTGGCAACAGCCCCGGGTCCCTGTCTCTCTCTGGCAACAGCCTCGGGTCCCTGTCTCTCTCTGGCAACAGCCCCGGGTCCCTGTCTGACAACAATTCTCAGGCCATCAGCTGCAGCGCAACACAATCAAAACATGTAGGCTACCAACAAATGCTCTGCAGGGGGTCACAAACATTTTTTGGAATGTTTGTGGAAGTTGCCACATACATCTTTTTAAAAACAAAAATCCATAGGCTACAATCCAATGTGCTGCGTGTAAAGATTGTCAATAAATTGGGCGCTCTCTATTGCAAATGCTCACTGCATTGCACATTGCGTTTTGCTAGTGTTTGAGTCGTCTAGTTGTGGCAACAATAGACCTACACAAGCAACGTTATATTCAGAAGATAAATTAACTATTAGATGCAGCACTTACAGTTATAATCACGGTGTCGTCTTCTTTGAATTTGGGGATGTATTTGTCTCCTCTTGTTATTTCGGATTCATTTAGTGGCCTGAATCGGCACATTACTTTCACGCCGTATTCGGCTGCAGCATCCGCCATGGTTGCGTTCTATCCAGGCAAGCAGATATCCAGATCAACTTTGATCCGCGGATGGTTTTTATCTGTTGAATGATTGTAAGTAAACCAACGCGTCCTTCACTCAAAGTGCCCCTATTTCGCTACGCCACGGGCATTTAGTTGAGACAGATTCCGATCAGAATGAAAATTATTGGATGAAACAATGATAAAAATCCTACAAAAATATAATTTACAAAGAGATAGGTAAAGGTAAAGCCTATCCTTCAGAAGAGACGAGTGCCGCGGAGTTGAGAAACCCCCGCATCGTACTGCACGTTGCTCTGCGCTCTTCTCTTCCACACTGCATCAGCATCAGCACCACTCCCCTTCCTCCTCCCCCCTCCCTCTGGGCTGGAGCCCAGCATCTCGCTGCTCGATATAACAGCTAGAGGTCAGTGTTTAACTAAAGGAAATGAATCGTTTCAAATGTGAAATTCTATTGCCCATCAATGGAGAAAAAAAACTACTACCTGCAACTAATTGCAATATATTTAAATTCCTTTTGATAGAATGTGATGATTGGATGTGCATGAACGTTTAAAACAGTATCATGTGTATCAACACATAAAAGGTTCAATAAGAGTGCACTTAAATGCCAAATAATTCAAGTAGGAGTGAACAGTTTTTACTATCTTAAAACATCTGTGCAACATTGTTCAAATGTTACATCACTGTATGACCTGTCATGTTTACAATATTTACACAATAAAAAACGGCTGCTTACATGAAATAGACAACGCCAAACAATGAGAAAACATGGGACTTCACACTATTTGTCCTAGCACCCACAATGCAACAAATGACATCAAATGCACAACACACTTTACAAAGTAGTCTACTTTTGTAAAGTACACACACACACACACACACACACACACACACACACACACACATTAGTGAGAAAACTTAGTTACATGTGGAAAAACCAACACTGACAACAGCAACATGTTAAAAACACACAAATAAAGACTCAAAGAGCAAGCAAGGGTAAGAAAAACAGCACACACACACACACACACACACACACACACACACCTCCAAAAATAAAACACACACACACGTGTGAATAAATTGTGCTGCACTGACCATTTGACCGACAACAGAAAGGTAAAAGTGAAAAGACATTATACAACATGGGGTTTGAACACGAGACTGACTGGGTCTCTCGGTCATTGCACAAGGGCAGAATGAACTTCACGTGTTCTCTTAACTGCTCTCAAGAGTATTTGTGAAAAGCTTCATTAAAAAGCATGAATACTTTTCTAGAAGTAGAGTGAAATACTTTTCTGTCTGGAGTGAATTACAGTTGATCCATCTAGACATGGTTTGTAATATGAACGGTTACACAGATCATTTTTTTATTTTTTTAAAAGATTGACGTTCTGAAGTTGATTTAATGATTTATGATGTAACTTATTTGAATTGCACACAACACGCTGTAGTGAATATAACAAGTCTGTTTTCAATGGGGCAATAAAAAGCATCCAAATCTCATCAGCACAAAACGTAGTGAAGCCGTTCTATATGCAGACAGTCTCCGATTAACACACTTCTATTGGAATTGTATTCAGTAGTGATTTCTCCACTAAACAACCCCATGACAGCACCCGGCCTGAAGGCCCAAACCGACAGGGCCCGGCCTGAAGGCCCAAACCGACAGGGCTCGGCCTGAAGTCCCAAACCGACAGGGCTCGGACTGAAGTCCCAAACCGTCAGGGCTCGGCCTGAAGGCCCAAACCGACAGGGCTCGGCCTGAAGTACCAAACCGACAGGGCTCGGCCTGAAGGCCCAAACCAACACTTCTTTCTTTCCATACTAATATGACATACTGCCCATTATCCATTTGAAACGTTTCTTCTATCCTTTAAACTATTATTGTACTTATCTGCACTGATTTTAATGAATCATTTAGGTCGTTAAAAGTTGATTCTGAATTATTATTATTTTTTCAAAGATCGCATGCTGCCTAAATATATAGTGAAGCCTTTTCAGACCTTATGCTTATAAATAAGCATGGTCCCCAGAGACTGGAGATACGCAACCTTAACTTTCTGGAAGGAGGCAGTCAATGACCTCTTCAGGACATGATCTACTGTAACAAACACTACAGAAGAGATAGCTAGCAGAAGGGAAAAACACAGTAGTACACAACGTCAAGGGATCCAAAAAGAACACATTTCAAATCAAACTGGAAAACAGTCAGGTTAATGGCTAAACTGAATACAGCATATAGGCTATTTCTGTGTAAAATAAACACGTAAGGCTTTGAGTTTATAACTCTCGGTTGTATTATTGCCATCTAGAATATTGTAAAGCTTAAAATAAATATGAAATACTGTACATAAATAATTTATAACAAATAAACTACACATAAGGCCCCTAAATTGTAGGATGAAATCTTTTCCACCATTTTACCTCAGGCAGTTAGTGTTATTTTCACAATCCACTCTTACGTCATAGTAACATACGGCATCTATGCTTGTGGTTGGTTACGCGATCTAAAGCTATAGCTGTGTGATAAAATTATGACACTATTTGAAAATGATATTAAGAAAAATATCAAAAACATCAAAAATAAATGTAAATGATGCAAAAACAGCTGACTGGTATTTGACAACAGTCTGTGGTTTTAGTAGGTTGAGATCCTGGAATTAGAAGGATGTTTCATTCCAGTCATCCTTTTTCTCTGGTAACCGTAGAAACAGAAAGACTTTCAGCTGGTAAAGTTCACTCTGTTTTTAAAACACATAAAATGAACAAACACTTAGTGGTGTTGAAGTGAAGCCCGTTTCTCCTGGGTCTGGATTCAGAAAGCGTCTCAGAGTTGGGGGTGCTGAACTAGGATCAGTCTCGCCCCTCTTAGACCTGATTCTACTGCCTGTGATGATCTAGTAGCAGGCCCCCATCTGTATATGTCATCTTATTCATTATAATATTAAAAGTGAAACTGATCTGTGATCAGCACTCCTACTCCTCGAATGCTTTCTGAATACAGACCCTGCTGGTCAAGCCAATAAACAGCAGGTCTATAACATCCCCATATAAAAGCTTCCGGCTGGATCTCGTCTTTACATGTCCCTTTGCATACAGTCAGAATGACAGTGTGTGTTGAAGAAAAACCAGGACATCGGTGCCCTTCTGCTGCTGCTGCTTTGTACAATACAAGTTCACATGTGCATTATTAAGTATGTTGTACATCACCAGTGTACAATATTTACATACGTTTCTTAATATTCATGAAATCTTCCGTATTACCTATATACATATTGAAAATGTATCAGAAATATTTGGACTGTCTATTTTCTTTCAAATGTAGTATTTTTCTTCTATTTATCAGTTGGTTTTTTAAATATGTTATTCTAGAAAAAATAGTTGTCATTCAGCTAGCTGTAGACACATTACAACCGTTGGTTTTTACAGTTGAAATTCAAAACTGTAATATTTGTGTTTGGCTTTTCCAGGACTTTCAATGTCAGTCAGCTACGGAGGTCGTGGGACGATAATGTACCACTACTATCCATATTGTAGCACCTGGTTGGAGTTCAAAGGTCGCGGCGGGGCGGTCTGAACCGTTGTTCCAAGGCTGGGCACTGGCTAGATACTGGACTGTCATTAGCTGACCAAACACATTCAATGTTATCTGGAGATCTTTCTCCTCTTGGGCTTGGGCAGCTTCACCTGTCTGTCTCTGGAAGGGATCTGATGGACCTGAGGACAGAGAAGACATAATACATTAATGGATGACCAGGGCTCTAATTTAACTGGGTGGTTCCAGCCCTGAATGCCGATTGGCCGACAGTCGTGGTATAATCAGACTGTATACCCAGGTATGACATTTATTTTTACTGCTCTAATTACGTTGGTAACCAGTTTATAATATCAATAAGGCACCTCGGGGGTTTGTGGTATATGGCCAATATACCACGGCTAAGGGCTGTATCCAGGCTCTCCACGTTGCGTCATGCCTAAGAACAGTCCTTAGCCGGGGTATAGTGGCCCATATCACACCCCTGGGGCCTTATTGCTTAAATGGAACCCTAACATTTAAATAACATTTAACTTTTAGCCTTAACCCAAAACCTAACTTTTAGCCTTAACCCAAACCCTAACTTTTAGCCTTAACCCAAACCCTAACATTTAAATAACATTTAACTTTTAGCCTTAGCCCAAACCCTAACTTTTAGCCTTAACCCAAACCCTAACTTTTAGCCTTAACCCAAACCCTAACATTTAAATAACATTTAACTTTTAGCCTTAACCCAAACCCTAACATTTAAATAACATTTAACTTTTAGCCTTAGCCCAAACCCTAACTTTTAGCCTTAGCCCAAACCCTAACTTTTAGCCTTAACCCAAACCCTAACATTTAAATAACATTTAACTTTTAGCCTTAGCCCAAACCCAAACTTTTAGCCTTAGCCTTAGCCCAAACCCTAACTTTTAGCCTTAGCCCAAACCCTAACTTTTAGCCTTAGCCCAAACCCTAACTTTTAGCCTTAACCCAAACCCTAACTTTTAGCCTTAGCCCAAACCCTAACTTTTAGCCTTAACCCAAACCCTAACATTTAAATAACATTTAACTTTTAGCCTTAACCCAAACCCTAACATTTAAATAACATTTAACTTTTAGCCTTAGCCCAAACCCTAACTTTTAGCCTTAGCCCAAACCCTAACTTTTAGCCTTAGCCCAAACCCTAACTTTTAGCCTTAACCCAAACCCTAACTTTTAGCCTTAACCCAAACCCTAACTTTTAGCCTTAACCCAAACCCTAACTTTTAGCCTTAACCCAAACCCTAACTTTTAGCCTTAACCCAAACCCTAACTTTTAGCCTTAACTTTTAACCCTAACCTAAGGACAGAGAAGACAATAGAAGATGTATTAATAGCAACCAAACAACCCAGTCTCTGTTGGCTTGTGCGGGTAGTAGTGTACATTCTACAGTGTTTAATAGCACCTGAGTTCAGACAGAACTCCACAGACATCCTAATCTGACTAAGCTGTCCTCTTTTCCACTCAAAGTGTCTGGTTTCATATTTCGCATGTCTGAATTCAGAGGAAAGGCAGCAAGATGCATTAACAGCACAGTGAATCCTTTTCAAATTGAAATGTGGTGCTGGTTGAGGGGTTGTTGCAGCTTGTTTATGTAATCCTCTGACTGGGGTGTGTGTGTGTGTGAGGTGTCTCCCGGCTGACACAGAGACAGCCCTTTGATCAACAGTGGCTGTAGTCTTAGTTCTGCTCAGCTTAGCCTGGGGGACAGTCTAGAGAGAAGGAGGGGAGAGAGAGAGAAGGAGGGCAGAGGGAGAGAGGTAGAGGGGCAGAGGGAGAGAGGTAGAGGGGCAGAGGGAGAGAGAAGGAGGGCAGAGGGAGAGAGGAGGAGGGGCAGAGGGAGAGAGAAGGAGGGCCAGAGGGAGAGAGAAGGAGGGCCAGAGGGAGAGAGAAGGAGGGCAGAGGGAGAGAGGAGGAGGGGAGAGGGAGAGAGGAGGAGGGGAGGGAGACAGAGGGGCAGAGGGAGAGGAGGGAGACAGAGGGGCAGAGGGAGAGAGAAGGAGGGCAGAGGGAGAGAAGAGGAGGGGAGGGAGACAGAGGGGCAGAGGGAGAGGAGGGAGACAGAGGGGCAGAGGGAGAGGAGGGAGACAGAGGGGCAGAGGGAGAGAGAAGGAGGGCAGAGGGAGAGAGGAGGAGGGGCAGAGGGAGAGAGAAGGAGGGCAGAGGGAGAGAGAAGGAGGGCAGAGGGAGAGAGAAGGAGGGCAGAGGGAGAGGGAGAGAAGAGGAGGGGAGGGAGACAGAGGGGCAGAGGGAGAGGAGGGAGACAGAGGGGCAGAGGGAGAGAGAATGAGGGCAGAGGGAGAGAGGTAGAGGGGCAGAGGGAGAGAGAAGGAGGGCAGAGGGAGAGAAGAGGAGGGGAGGGAGACAGAGGGGCAGAGGGAGAGGAGGGAGACAGAGGGGCAGAGGGAGAGAGAAGGAGGGCAGAGGGAGAGAGAAGGAGGGCAGAGGGAGAGGGAGGGAGACAGAGGGGCAGAGGGAGAGGAGGGAGACAGAGGGGCAGAGGGAGAGAGAAGGAGGGCAGAGGGAGAGAGGTAGAGGGGCAGAGGGAGAGAAGAGGAGAGGAGGGAGACAGAGGGGCAGAGGGAGAGAGAAGGAGGGCAGAGGGAGAGAGGAGGAGGGGCAGAGGGAGAGAGAAGGAGGGCAGAGGGAGAGAGAAGGAGGGCAGAGGGAGAGAGAAGGAGGGCAGAGGGAGAGAGAAGGAGGGCAGAGGGAGAGAGAAGGAGGGCAGAGGGAGAGAGAAGGAGGGCAGAGGGAGAGAGAAGGAGGGCAGAGGGAGAGAGAAGGAGGGCAGAGGGAGAGAGAAGGAGGGCAGAGGGAGAGAGAAGGAGGGCAGAGGGAGAGAGAAGGAGGGCAGAGAGAGAGAGAAGGAGGGCAGAGAGAGAGAGGAGGGCAGAGAGAGAGAGGAGGGCAGAGAGAGAGAGAAGGAGGGCAGAGAGAGAGAGAGAAGGAGGGCAGAGAGAGAGAGAGATGGAGGGCAGAGAGAGAGATGGAGGGCAGAGAGAGAGATGGAGGGCAGAGAGAGAGAGGAGGGCAGAGAGAGAGATGGAGGGCAGAGAGAGGAAGGAGGGCAGAGGAAGAAAGGAGGGCAAAGGAAGAGAGGTAGAGGGGCAGAGGGGAGAGAGGTAGAGGGACAGAGGGAGAGAGGTAGAGGGGCAGAGGGAGAGAGGTAGAGGGGGCAGAGGGAGAGAGGTAGAGGGGCAGAGGGAGAGAGGTAGAGGGGCAGAGGGAGAGAGGTAGAGGGAGAGAGGTAGAGGGGCAGAGGGAGAGAGGTAGAGGGGCAGAGGGAGAGAGGTAGAGGGGCAGAGGGAGAGAGGTAGAGGGGCAGAGGGAGAGAGGTAGAGGGGCAGAGGAGAGAGGTAGAGGGGCAGAGGGAGAGAGGTAGAGGGGCAGAGGGAGAGAGGTAGAGGGGCAGAGGGAGAGAGAAGGAGGGCAGAGGGGAGAGAGGTAGAGGGGCAGAGGGAGAGAGAAGGAGGGCAGAGGGAGAGAGGGTAGAGGGGCAGAGGGAGAGGAAGGAGGCAGAGGAGAGAAGGAGGCAGAGGGAGAGAGAAGGAGGGCAGAGGGAGAGAGAAGGAGGGCAGAGGGAGAGAGAAGGAGGGCAGAGGGAGAGAGAAGGAGGGGAGGGAGACAGAGGAGAGGCCATCTGGGAGAGCATGGTGTTCTAATCTTTCTAGATGGTACTAGTATACTCACAGTCCCTGACATCTTGTCCAGCTCACTCATGGCCTCATGTATAGCAGCTTCTAAATGATTATTCAACTTCCCAGCTCTGTTGGGAACAATGAAAACAAAATCATGTCTCAGAAACATCAATAAGTCCATACCTAAACACTCAGCATTTTCTTTTCGCTTTGGACAAAAACATAAATAGATTTGTTCAACTCTGCCTCCTGCCACGCAGGGATAAAGTATGCAATATAACATGAGCTGTAAGCAATGACACTGACTGGTCCAGGTACATTTTACAGAACATTGAGGGAGAAGAGCTAAGGTAAGCGCTGTGTGTGTGTGTGTGTGTGTGTGAGTGAGTGAGTGAGTGAGTGAGTGAGTGAGTGAGTGAGTGAGAGAACAGGTGCAGTGGAGGAGGTTTTTCATCATCAGGGGGTAATGACGAGCCAGCCAGGGCAGCATCAGGAGTAATGACTAGCCAGCCAGGGCATCCAGGGGGTAATGACTAGCCAGCCAGGGCATCCTGGGGGTAATGACTAGCCAGCCAGGGCATCCAGGGGGTAATGACTAGCCAGCCAGGGCATCCAGGGGGTAATGACTAGCCAGCCAGGGCAACACCAGGGGGTAATGACTAGGCCAGCCAGGGCAGCATCAGGAGTAATGACTAGCCAGCCAGGGCATCATCAGGAGTAATGACTAGCCAGCCAGGGCAACACCAGGGGGTAATGACTAGGCCAGCCAGGGCATCCAGGGGGTAATGACTAGCCAGCCAGGGAAACATCAGGGGGTAATGACTAGCCAGCCAGGGCAACACCAGGGGGTAATGACTAGCCAGCCAGGGCAACACCAGGGGGTAATGACGAGCCAGCCAGGGCATCATCAGGGGTAATGACGAGCCAGCCAGGGCATCATCAGGAGTAATGACTAGCCAGCCAGGGCAACACCAGGGGGTAATGACTAGGCCAGCCAGGGCATCATCAGGAGTAATGACTAGCCAGCCAGGGCATCATCAGGAGTAATGACTAGCCAGCCAGGGCATCCAGGGGGTAATGACTAGCCAGCCAGGGCAACACCAGGGGGTAATGACTAGCCAGCCAGGGAAACACCAGGGGGTAATGACTAGCCAGCCAGGGAAACACCAGGGGGTAATGACTAGCCAGCCAGGGAAACACCAGGGGGTAATGACTAGCCAGCCAGGGCAACACCAGGGGGTAATGACTAGCCAGCCAGGGCATCATCCGGGGTAATGACTAGCCAGCCAGGGCATCATCAGGGGTAATGACTAGCCAGCCAGGGCATCATCAGGGGTAATGACTAGCCAGCCAGGGCATCATCAGGGGTAATGACTAGCCAGCCAGGGCATCATCAGGGGTAATGACTAGCCAGCCAGGGCATCATCAGTGGTAATGACTAGCCAGCCAGGGCATCATCAGTGGTAATGACTAGCCAGCCAGGGCATCATCAGTGGTAATGACTAGCCAGCCAGGGCATCACCTGGGGTAATGACTAGCCAGCCAGGGCATCACCAGGGGGTAATGACTAGCCAGCCAGGGCATCATCAGGGGTAATGACTAGCCAGCCAGGGCATCATCAGGGGTAATGACTAGCCAGCCAGGGCATCACCAGGGGTAATGACTAGCCAGCCAGGGCATCACCAGGGGGTAATGACTAGCCAGCCAGGGCATCATCAGGGGTAATGACTAGCCAGCCAGGGCATCACCAGGGGGTAATGACTAGCCAGCCAGGGCATCATCAGGGGTAATGACTAGCCAGCCAGGGCATCATCAGGGGTAATGACTAGCCAGCCAGGGCATCATCAGGGGTAATGACTAGCCAGCCAGGGCATCATCAGTGGTAATGACTAGCCAGCCAGGGCATCACCAGGGGTAATGACTAGCCAGCCAGGGCATCACCAGGGGTAATGACTAGCCAGCCAGGGCATCACCAGGGGGTAATGACTAGCCAGCCAGGGCATCATCAGGGGTAATGACTAGCCAGCCAGGGCATCACCAGGGGGGTAATGACTAGCCAGCCAGGGCATCATCAGGGGTAATGACTAGACAGCCAGGGCATCATCAGGGGTAATGACTAGCCAGCCAGGGCATCATCAGGGGTAATGACTAGCCAGCCAGGGCATCATCAGGGGTAATGACTAGACAGCCAGGGCATCATCAGGGGTAATGACTAGCCAGCCAGGGCATCATCAGGGGTAATGACTAGCCAGCCAGGGCATCATCAGGGGTAATGACTAGCCAGCCAGGGCATCATCAGGGGTAATGACTAGCCAGCCAGGGCATCACCAGGGGTAATGACTAGCCAGCCAGGGGCATCACCAGGGGGTAATGACTAGCCAGCCAGGGCATCATCAGGGGTAATGACTAGCCAGCCAGGGCATCATCAGGGGTAATGACTAGCCAGCCAGGGCATCACCAGGGGGTAATGACTAGCCAGCCAGGGCATCACCAGGGGTAATGACTAGCCAGCCAGGGCATCATCAGGGGTAATGACTAGCCAGCCAGGGCATCATCAGGGGTAATGACTAGACAGCCAGGGCATCATCAGGGGTAATGACTAGCCAGCCAGGGCATCATCAGGGGTAATGACTAGCCAGCCAGGGCATCATCAGGGGTAATGACTAGCCAGCCAGGGCATCATCAGGGGTAATGACTAGCCAGCCAGGGCATCACCAGGGGGTAATGACTAGCCAGCCAGGGCATCATCAGGGGGTAATGACTAGCCAGCCAGGGCATCACCAGGGGTAATGACTAGCCAGCCAGGGCATCATCAGGGGTAATGACTAGCCAGCCAGGGCATCATCAGGGGTAATGACTAGCCAGCCAGGGCATCATCAGGGGTAATGACTAGCCAGCCAGGGCATCATCAGGGGTAATGACTAGACAGCCAGGGCATCATCAGGGGTAATGACTAGCCAGCCAGGGCATCATCAGGGGTAATGACTAGCCAGCCAGGGCATCATCAGGGGTAATGACTAGCCAGCCAGGGCATCATCAGGGGTAATGACTAGCCAGCCAGGGCATCACCAGGGGTAATGACTAGCCAGCCAGGGCATCATCAGGGGTAATGACTAGCCAGCCAGGGGCATCATCAGGGGTAATGACTAGCCAGCCAGGGCATCATCAGGGGTAATGACTAGCCAGCCAGGGCATCATCAGGGGTAATGACTAGCCAGCCTGGGCATCATCAGGGGTAATGACTAGCCAGCCAGGGCATCATCAGGGGGTAATGACTAGCCAGCCAGGGCATCATCAGGGGTAATGACTAGCCAGCCAGGGCATCACCAGGGGGTAATGACTAGCCAGCCAGGGCATCATCAGGGGTAATGACTAGACAGCCAGGGCATCATCAGGGGTAATGACTAGCCAGCCAGGGCATCATCAGGGGTAATGACTAGCCAGCCAGGGCATCATCAGGGGTAATGACTAGACAGCCAGGGCATCATCAGGGGTAATGACTAGCCAGCCAGGGCATCATCAGGGGTAATGACTAGCCAGCCAGGGCATCATCAGGGGTAATGACTAGCCAGCCAGGGCATCATCAGGGGTAATGACTAGCCAGCCTGGGCATCATCAGGGGTAATGACTAGCCAGCCAGGGCATCATCAGGGGGTAATGACTAGCCAGCCAGGGCATCATCAGGGGTAATGACTAGCCAGCCAGGGCATCACCAGGGGGTAATGACTAGCCAGCCAGGGCATCATCAGGGGTAATGACTAGACAGCCAGGGCATCATCAGGGGTAATGACTAGCCAGCCAGGGCATCATCAGGGGTAATGACTAGCCAGCCAGGGCATCATCAGGGGTAATGACTAGCCAGCCAGGGCATCACCAGGGGTAATGACTAGCCAGCCAGGGCATCATCAGGGGTAATGACTAGCCAGCCAGGGCATCATCAGGGGTAATGACTAGCCAGCCAGGGCATCATCAGGGGTAATGACTAGCCAGCCAGGGCATCATCAGGGGTAATGACTAGCCAGCCCTGGGCATCATCAGGGGTAATGACTAGCCAGCCAGGGCATCATCAGGGGGTAATGACTAGCCAGCCAGGGCATCATCAGGGGTAATGACTAGCCAGCCAGGGCATCACCAGGGGGTAATGACTAGCCAGCCAGGGCATCATCAGGGGTAATGACTAGACAGCCAGGGCATCATCAGGGGTAATGACTAGCCAGCCAGGGCATCATCAGGGGTAATGACTAGCCAGCCAGGGCATCATCAGGGGTAATGACTAGACAGCCAGGGCATCATCAGGGGTAATGACTAGCCAGCCAGGGCATCATCAGGGGTAATGACTAGCCAGCCAGGGCATCATCAGGGGTAATGACTAGCCAGCCAGGGCATCATCAGGGGTAATGACTAGCCAGCCAGGGCATCACCAGGGGTAATGACTAGCCAGCCAGGGCATCACCAGGGGGTAATGACTAGCCAGCCAGGGCATCATCAGGGGTAATGACTAGCCAGCCAGGGCATCATCAGGGGTAATGACTAGCCAGCCAGGGCATCACCAGGGGGTAATGACTAGCCAGCCAGGGCATCACCAGGGGTAATGACTAGCCAGCCAGGGCATCATCAGGGGTAATGACTAGCCAGCCAGGGCATCATCAGGGTAATGACTAGACAGCCAGGGCATCATCAGGGGTAATGACTAGCCAGCCAGGGCATCATCAGGGGTAATGACTAGCCAGCCAGGGCATCATCAGGGGTAATGACTAGCCAGCCAGGGCATCATCAGGGGTAATGACTAGCCAGCCAGGGCATCACCAGGGGGTAATGACTAGCCAGCCAGGGCATCATCAGGGGTAATGACTAGCCAGCCAGGGCAATCACCAGGGGTAATGACTAGCCAGCCAGGGCATCATCAGGGGTAATGACTAGCCAGCCAGGGCATCATCAGGGGTAATGACTAGCCAGCCAGGGCATCATCAGGGGTAATGACTAGCCAGCCAGGGCATCATCAGGGGTAATGACTAGACAGCCAGGGCATCATCAGGGGTAATGACTAGCCAGCCAGGGCATCATCAGGGGTAATGACTAGCCAGCCAGGGCATCATCAGGGGTAATGACTAGCCAGCCAGGGCATCATCAGGGGTAATGACTAGCCAGCCAGGGCATCACCAGGGGGTAATGACTAGCCAGCCAGGGCATCATCAGGGGTAATGACTAGCCAGCCAGGGCATCATCAGGGGTAATGACTAGCCAGCCAGGGCATCATCAGGGGTAATGACTAGCCAGCCAGGGCATCATCAGGGGTAATGACTAGCCAGCCTGGGCATCATCAGGGGTAATGACTAGCCAGCCAGGGCATCATCAGGGGGTAATGACTAGCCAGCCAGGGCATCATCAGGGGTAATGACTAGCCAGCCTGGGCATCATCAGGGGTAATGACTAGACAGCCAGGGCATCACCAGGGGTAATGACTAGCCAGCCAGGGCATCATCAGGGGTAATGACTAGCCAGCCTGGGCATCATCAGGGGTAATGACTAGCCAGCCAGGGCATCACCAGGGGTAATGACTAGCCAGCCAGGGCATCATCAGGGGTAATGACTAGCCAGCCAGGGCATCATCAGGGGTAATGACTAGACAGCCAGGGCATCACCAGTGGTAATGACTAGCCAGCCAGGGCATCATCAGGGGTAATGACTAGCCAGCCAGGGCATCATCAGGGGTAATGACTAGACAGCCAGGGCATCACCAGTGGTAATGACTAGCCAGCCAGGGCATCACCAGGGGTAATGACTAGCCAGCCAGGGCATCATCAGGGGTAATGACTAGCCAGCCAGGGCATCATCAGAGGTAATGACTAGCCAGCCAGGGCATCATCAGGGGTAATGACTAGCCAGCCAGGGCATCATCAGGGGTAATGACTAGCCAGCCAGGGCAACACCAGGGGGTAATGACTAGCCAGCCAGGGCATCATCAGGGGTAATGACTAGCCAGCCAGGGCATCATCAGGGGTAATGACTAGCCAGCCAGGGCATCATCAGGGAAGCAGCAGTCCCAAAAACACCCTCTTCAGTGCATTACTTTGACCAGGGCTCAGAGTGGGACAGAGAGTACAGACAGGTGATTCAGTAGTCAGTGGTATTAACCTCTCCTCAACACAGAGCAGCCAGCCAGGATGGAACTAACCAGCCAGGATGGAACTAACCAGCCAGGATGAAACTAACCAGCCAGGATGAAACTAACCAGCCAGGATGAAACTAACCAGCCAGGATGGAACTAACCAGCCAGGATGGAACTAACCAGCCAGGATGGAACTAACCAGCCAGGATGGAACTAACCAGCCAGGATGGAACTAACCAGCCAGGATGGAACTAACCAGCCAGGATGGAACTAACCAGCCAGGATGGAACTAACCAGCCAGGATGGAACTAACCTGGCCCATCAACATTCTAGAATGAATTCCACTCTTAAATAGAGCAAATAAAACACATCTGTTCATCTTTTTAAAACACAGGAGAAACTGGTTCCACATACACACTGATGTAAATCATCACAACATGTCCCCATCCATCCTACAGCAATATAACTTACTTTTCGGTCCTCTTGGTCGCTCTGTCAAGGGCCTCTAGGTCATGTGTCAGTGTTTTCAGCTTCTCCGTCTCCACCTGGGGTAATAACAGATGTCAGACAGGTGTTTTCAGCTTCTCCGTCTCCACCTGGGGTAATAACAGATGTCTCCACCTGGGGGTAATAACAGATGTCCGGTCCCACCTGGGGGGTAATAACAGATGTCTCCACCTGGGGGTAATAACAGATGTCTCCACCTGGGGGTAATAACAGATGTCTCCACCTGGGGGTAATAACAGATGTCTCCACCTGGGGGTAATAACAGATGTCTCCACCTGGGGGTAATAACAGATGTTCACTGGGGGTAATAACAGATGTCTCCACCTGGGGGTAATAACAGATGTCTCCACCTGGGGGTAATAACAGATGTCTCCACCTGGGGGTAATAACAGATGTCTCCACCTGGGGGTAATAACAGATGTCTCCACCTGGGGGTAATAACAGATGTCTCCACCTGGGGGTAATAACAGATGTCAGACATTATGTTGGGTCTAAGAATAGGACCAAAAGCCTGACTATAGGTCCCATCAACATGACCATCAGTAGCAGAAGTAGTGACAGTTACTTTTATCTAAAAAGGTACAAAAGTCAAGTCAATAGTGAAAGAACTAGATTTGTGGGTGTGTATTTTTCTTTCACCTGTCTCTGAAGACATCTCACCTTGCTGTCCTCTCTGAGCTGCAGGCTGCCATGGTGATGGTTGTGCCCCGCCTCCTCCCCTGACAGTTTACCAGGCCAGGATGGGAACCCTTTAAAGCCCTGACCCCAGACCAGATCCCCCATGTTAAACGTCCTGGGTCTATAGTGGAGCATCTCTGACGACGGGCTGTCCGGCTGCCTAAGGTCCTCCTCGCTGCTCAGGGACTTGGTGTCAGACGGGCTGGGGGCACAGCCTCCGTTAAAGTGCCCGTTGTAGTGGCCCACGTACTCTTTAACCAACGGACCCTCCAGGCTGGTGGAGGAGCTGGGAGACTGGTCGTCCCCGGTTAGGTCCCCCTGTCTGGGGGGGCCGAGGGGGTCAGACACACCGTACCCCCGTAGAGAGAACTGGACCTGGGGGGGTCCGACGCCACCTCCGTTCATATGGGCGCATCTCTCCACAGTCTGATCCAACCTCTCTTTGTAGTTAACGATGTTCACGGCCGTCCGGTTGCAGTTGTTGAAGCGGTTGAATCCATCCTCCAGGAAGGCCTTGTCTGAGGGGGCGGGGAGAGAGTGGTGGTGACCTTCGTGGGGGGAGCTGTCGGCTGGACAGGGGGGTGCAGGAGCTAGACTCCCAGGTCTCTCCATACAGGGGCTGCTGCGGACATGAGTGGAGCACTCTAGGAACTCCTCACCGCCCCATGCCGTGTGACCTCTGTCCAGACTTCCAGAGTACCCGGTCTCGCCTTCCCACTGCCCCCTGGGGGTGCCATGGCCTGGGGATCTGAAGTAGTCCTGGTGGGAGGCCTCTGGAAGTGCACCCTGACCCTCGGGGATGCTAACAGTACTCTTCCCCTGACCAGAGTGCTTCTGGGGCCGTCCTGCTCTGACCTGCCTGGGTCTGGGCTGTTGGCTCAGGGTCGGTGTCTGCTCCACCTCCTGGTGCGCCACCCGGTGGCCACTATGGCTGACTGCAGCATGGCTGTGAGGGAGGTTGTGGTTGATGCTGACCGGCTCCCCTACGGAGTTAGTGAAGGCAGTCATGGTGCTGAGAGTGGGTACCGGGCTGGACTGGGTAGTGCCACTAACCGTGGTGGTGATGACTACATGCATTCCTTTACTGGCCGCATCCACCACAGCCCTGTAGATGGCATCTACAGACTCCACCCCTCCGCTGGGTAGCCTATCAGAGCCGTGCATCCCTGGGGGAAGCCCTTCTCCCTGAGTCTGTTGCATCTCCTGTTGGCTGACACCAAACTGGGTGTGTGACAGCATCCCCTGAGACTCAGGAAGTGATGTCATACCAGACTGAGAGATCATCTGTGAGTGAGGGACTGAAATGCTGTTGTCTGGCAAACACCCCTGAAACAACACAGATGTAAAGTTCATTGAGAGAAAAATGAAAACGTGTCATTATCACTCCTAGCATGTCAGAGAATCCACAACTATTGGGGTCTTTTGAGGAGGACGGAATGTATCATGTAGATCATCCACCCGTAGTGAAGAGTGAATCAGATAATCTTGTCATCTCTATTCATTCTATTTCTATCTGCCACGCTCAGAGCGTTTCACGTCACTGAACACACCCTTCAAACAGACAGACTAACCTGGAAGTTCTGGAACAGGCAGGCCATAGGGTGGGCGTTGGAGGAGTTGTTTTCAGGGAAGCCAGGTTGCTGTGAGCCCTGGTAGCCAGGAGGGAGACCCTGCATGGCCCGCTGAATGCCCTGATGAAGCTGCTGCTGCTGGGCATGACGCTGCTGGAACACCTGGGTACCACCGCCACTGCTGGAACTGTTGATGACGTGGGGCTGGAGGCTGGTTATGCTGCAGTTTACGAGGTTAGATGGGTCTCCTGTTGGGGTGGAAGAATAATACTGTTCATTGTTATTTTCAAATCAGGGAAATTCCACACCTTAACTGCCTGGAGAAGACAGGTCAGAGGGGTAACTCAATGCTGAGCAAAATGATGGAAGAAGTGGGAAGATGGAAATTCTTGTAATTGAACGAATAAACTGGAGAACCCGATGGCTTAGGCTGTAGTACTGTGCTCCACTCCTCACAGGTCTATTTTCTCCTCCTAACTAGTTTCTCCTCTCACTAGTCTAGCCCCTCTCCTCTCACTAGTCTAGCTCCTCTCCTCTCACTAGTCTAGCTCCTCTCCTCTCACTAGTCTAGCTCCTCTCCTCCTCGCTCACTAGCTCCCCTCCTCTCACTAGTCTAGCTCCCCTCCTCTCACTAGTCTAGCTCCCCTCCTCTCACTAGTCTAGCTCCCCTCCTCTCACTAGTCTAGCTCCCCTCCTCTCACTAGTCTAGCTCCCTCCTCTCACTAGTCTAGCTCCCCTCCTCTCACTAGTCTAGCTCCCCTCCTCTCACTAGTCTAGCTCCTCTCCTCCTCTCACTAGTCTAGCTCCTCTCCTCCTCTCACTAGTCTAGCTCCTCTCCTCCTCTCACTAGTCTAGCTCCTCTCCTCCTCTCACTAGTCTAGCTCCTCTCCTCCTCTCACTAGTCTAGCTCCCCTCCTCTCACTAGTCTAGCTCCTCTCCTCCTCTCACTAATCTAGCTCCTCCCCTCCTCTCACTAGTCTAGCTCCCCTCCTCTCACTAGTCTAGCTCCCCTCCTCTCACTAGTCTAGCTCTCCTCCTCGCTCACTAGCTCCCCTCCTCTCACTAGTCTAGCTCCTCTCCTCCTCGCTCACTAGCTCCCCTCCTCTCACTAGTCTAGCTCCTCTCCTCCTCGCTCACTAGCTCCCCTCCTCTCACTAGTCTAGCTCCTCTCCTCTTCGCTCACTAGCTCCCCTCCTCTCACTAGTCTAGCTCCTCTCCTCCTCTCACTAATCTAGCTCCTCTCCTCCTCACTCACTAGCTCCCCTCCTCTCACTAGTCTAGCTCCTCTCCTCTCCTCCTCGCTCACTAGCTCCCCTCCTCTCACTAGTCTAGCTCCTCTCCTCTCCTCCTCGCTCACTAGCTCCCCTCCTCTCACTAGTCTAGCTCCTCTCCTCTCCTCCTCGCTCACTAGCTCCCCTCTCACTAATCTAGCTCCTCTCCTCCTCTCACTAATCTAGCTCCTCTCCTCCTCTCACTAATCTAGCTCCTCTCCTCCTCTCACTAATCTAGCTCCTCTCCTCCTCTCACCAGTCTAGCTCCTCTCCTCCTCTCACTAATCTAGCTCCTCTCCTCCTCTCACTAATCTAGCTCCTCTCCTCCTCTCACCAGTCTAGCTCCTCTCCTCCTCTCACTAATCTAGCTCCTCTCCTCCTCTCACTAATCTAGCTCCTCTCCTCCTCTCACCAGTCTAGCTCCTCTCCTCCTCTCACCAGTCTAGCTCCTCTCCTCCTCTCACTAATCTAGCTCCTCTCCTCCTCTCACTAATCTAGCTCCTCTCCTCCTCTCACCAGTCTAGCTCCTCTCCTCCTCTCACCAGTCTAGCTCCTCTCCTCCTCTCACTAATCTAGCTCCTCTCCTCCTCTCACCAGTCTAGCTCCTCTCCTCCTCTCACTAATCTAGCTCCTCTCCTCCTCTCACTAATCTAGCTCCTCTCCTCCTCTCACCAGTCTAGCTCCTCTCCTCCTCTCACCAGTCTAGCTCCTCTCCTCCTCTCACCAGTCTAGCTCCTCTCCTCCTCTCACCAGTCTAGCTCCTCTCCTCCTCTCACCAGTCTAGCTCCTCTCCTCCTCTCACCAGTCTAGCTCCTCTCCTCCTCTCACCAGTCTAGCTCCTCTCCTCCTCTCACCAGTCTAGCTCCTCTCCTCCTCTCACCAGTCTAGCTCCTCTCCTCCTCTCACCAGTCTAGCTCCTCTCCTCCTCTCACCAGTCTAGCTCCTCTCACCAGTCTAGCTCCTCTCCTCCTCTCACCAGTCTAGCTCCTCTCCTCCTCTCACCAGTCTAGCTCCTCTCACCAGTCTAGCTCCTCTCCTCCTCTCACCAGTCTAGCTCCTCTCCTCACCAGCCTCTGCCTCGCCTCCCACTAGCGCCCCCCCCCCCCCCACTAGCCTCCCCTCTCACTAGCCTCCCCTCCCAAGCTCCTCACCTCCCTAGCTCCTCCCCTCACTAGACGCCACTCTCCCTCCCCTCCACTCTCACTAGCCTCCCTCCCCAGCTCCCCCAATAGCCTCTGCCCTTCACTAGCCTCCCCTCCCACAAGCCTCTCCTCCCACAAGCCTCCCCTCCCCTCCCACTAGCCTCCGCAGTGCTCAACCAGCGTGGCTGCACTGCTATGATATAGTGGTGATGGTTGCCGGGGAGGTTGCTATGGGAACGGTGTGATTGGTGGTGCTGTCTGAGCCGTGGCTTATTTCAGAGGTTGCAGCCTGGAAGAAGACTGGGGGTTGAGGAAGGGATGTGATTTAATGGCCTAGGCAGGGGGATGGGGTCAGAGGCAGGGCTGGATGCTTGGATGGTGGTGGCTGGGGAGGGGGAGCTGTCTGGGCATGAGGTAGGAGAAGAGAAGTGCTTGGTTGGAATGAACCCATCTAGGGAGATAGGCTAGCAGTCCACAAAGAGATGAAAGATAGCCACTATGCTTCCCGAGAAACATATGCCATATCTTATAGTATTTAGCATTATTTCCTGCTATCGTGTTCACACAACAGTAGGGCCAAACACAGCCATGTGTAACACAGTGGGCCAAAGGAAAAAATGATCTATTCAGTTAGGCCTGTATCAGAGCAGACACATAATAAGGCTAATGAAGGAACACAACCCTTCTCCAAAGGCTTCACCCAGGCCTCCATTCAGAAGCCAGCGTTACTATAGCTACCAGCCAGCTCTTCACTATATCTGGTCAAGAGCTCGTTTCTTAAAAAGGAGGGAGAAAAAAAGATCTGTTTTCATGTTATTCTGCCACTGAGCTGAGCACTGCAACTAGCATGCTAATAAAGAGAGAAGCCACAATGATTATACAAACATGAGGGCCAGTCTCTCAACGTACACTCTCTACGAGAGACTAAAGACTGTCGTTCAACTCAAAGGCCATCTAGGTGGATTTATCAAACTCACACACCATCACAGAGCAAAGCGCCATCATCGAACAAAGTGTGCGTTTCTCTCAGTGGCTCACCTGGCTCAGAGATGATTGGACCACAACTCCCATCATTGTTGCCGAGTGTCATTCCTGACATACTAGTCCTTCCCAGCGCAGCGTGAAGGTGACTGTGCTGCTGCTGATGTGGATGTTGACTTGGGTGGGACAGTGGTGGTGGGTTAGTGTTAGGATGATGGCTCAGGGGCATGTTCCCTGGGCCAAGGCCCACTTGTCCACCGGGCCCCAGAGGGCCACAGTTCACCAACGAATTGGCCTGGATCTGGTTCATCAACCCTGGGAACCGAGGGCTGTGAGAATGAGGGCCTCCAGAGTCCATACTCCGGCAGTACATACCTTGACCCTCCCCTTGGCCTAGCATCCTCTGTTGGGCCAGTAGGTTCTGCTGCTGGGAGGCTCCAGGAGGCATGACCCCAGCCACATCGCTGTAGTGCATCTGACCAGGTCCTGGGGGGCCTACAGGGCCTTGGTGCTGGTTATGGTGGTTGTTGTGGTTGCTCATGGACTGAAGCAGCTGGGCCATGGAGGTGTTGGTCTGTAGGCCCCCAAGCCGGGCCACTTTCCTCAGTTGTTCTGCTGAGCTTGGTAGTGGTAGCCTGGGACCTGGACCTCCACCCATGTTAGGAGACTTGTTGAGCATGTTGAAGACCATGCTGTCGTGGTGGTTGAGGGGGTTGTTGGGCGGTGGTGGGCCTGGCGGCTGCTGCTTGCGCTTCCAGAGCAGGGGGTCTCCTCTGTCTCTCTGCTGGGCCATGAGCTTGTCCCGGAGGGCAGCCCGACCGCTCTGGCCCCCTGCTGCTGCTGCTTCCGCAGTGGAGGGCATGGTGGGGTTAGGGGTAAGCATGGGGTTTAAAGTGCTGCTACTGGGCCTCTCTATGCCACTGAGAGGGCCACTGGGATGCCCAACTCCACTACTACCACCATTACCATCAACCCTACCTGGGCCTCCACCTCTACTGCCAGTCTCACTGCTGTTGTCACCGTGTTTGTTTTGATTTGCTAGCTGTGCTTTGGCTGCTGCTGACAGTAGGCTGCTGGCGGGGAAGGAAGCAGCATTCTGCTGGTTCACGATCTGGTTGAGGGGCATCCCTAACAGTCCTGGGTGGTTCTGTCCCTTCTGGTTCTGGGCCTGGTGAGGAGCAGCGATGGAGGGGCCAGAGGAGGTGGCAGGGGGGTACATGCCGGGGTTGTTGTGCTGGGTGTTGATAGCGTTCTGGTTACTCATTTCAACCAGCAGCTGACTGGGTAGGTCTTTGTACTGGTGGAGTGGGTGTGAGTCAGGCTTGGCAGAGGAGGGGCTGGAAGGCATGTTAATGGGCATGGCGGGCCGGGGGGAGCGAGGAGGAGCCTTTATCCCGCCACACGGACCCTGACTGGGGCCTGAGGGCATGGCAAAGCTCCCATGGTCCGAGGAGGTGGAGGAGGAGCGAGAGCGCTGGGGAGAGGCCTCCATCCTGCTGCCCAGGACAGGGCCTGACATGTGGACTGGGGAGGTGACAGGAGAGGGGGACATGGAGGTGGTTATGGAGGTCTGATGTTGAGTCCTCTGCATGTGACCTCCATGGCTGTGGCCCACTGGGCCGGGTTTGACAGTGGGGAGGGGGAGGTTGCTTGGCAAGGGTACAATGGCGGGAGGAGGGTGGTTGTTCATGTTTACATTCATCATTGGTACCTGAGAGGAGTGGACACTAGGGTGGAAGTTGGAGTTGGTTTTGGAGTTTGTCTGGCTGATACTGATGCTAGGCTTGCTGGGGATGGGGTCTAGGATGCCTAACGGGTCCTTTTCAGAGGTCAACTGCTTTTTCTGGAGGGTACAGGAGGGAGGTATGGCAGACGGGGGGCCAGGGTGTGGGGCGCTGGGCTGTGTATTGAGGTGAAACGGTGGTCGTATGGAAATATCCATACTGGGGGATCTGGGGAAGTTACACACAGGCTTCTTCATCATGACTGGGCTTTTGGCAGTGGCGGTAGGGGAGAGGGGTGTGCTAGTCCTTCCTGCCATAGCGCAGAACGTCTGGGTCCCAGTCGGAGAACTGTGGAGGAGCATCCCTGGTGGAGAGAGAGGCGTTCTGTTGGCCCCGTGGATGGGGCTGGAGCTGGTGGCTCCAGGGAAGCCACAGGGGTTGTTTCTAAACCCATCTGAGCTCCCCAGAGGATCAGACCTGAGGCTAGGGGAGAGTGGTGACCCGTCCCTGGGCCCATAGAGCTGGGAGCCGGGGCCCCCTGGACTCAGCATGCTACCATAGCCAGAGCAGTACGAAGACCTGGGCCCAGGCTCACCGCTCAGTCTCTGTTGTCTGTTGGGATAACCAGGGTAAAGCTCCAGCTGCTGGGGTGGACCTCCCAGCTCTTGGGGAAAGTGCCGGTGACCTGCTGCAGCCGCCATCATCATTTTGAAAGGGTTCTTGCAGTTGGGAACCACAGAGTTGGGTAGCGGTGACTGGTGAGATTTATTCCGTATTGCTCGGGGATTCGTGGAATGTGACGGGGCCATTGATGTTGAACCTGAGGGGGAAGATAAGTGAAATGAGTGTTAATGCTGAAATCTGCAATAGAGGAAACAGCACCACTGTTTGCCTGAGGACATCTGTTATTGTTGATGAAACAGAAGAGGAGATTCACCAGTGTGGAGGGAGAGAAAAAAAGGCTTGATTGTTCTATCGCTCATACAATGTCAGAGTGATTATAAACAGTGTTTGTTGTTTGAAGCATCATCTTTGTTTTTGTAATACCGCAAAGAGACGTAGCAGTTTCCAGCTTTAAAACATTGAAAGTGTTTAATGCCACTGTGAAGCCAATTTCAAAATGTCCAACTTTTTTTCTGACCTTGTTCTATATCACCCATGAAACAGTCTGAAATCTGTGAGAAATGTATCATTGGAAAACAACCAAAACAGTAGTGATACACAGTCACTAGGATACTTACTTGTACCTCCACCAGGACTGGTAAGGGTCAGAGCAGGGTGTGGTAGCGCCATAGTTTTGTGTAGAGTGGCCACAGCCAGCAGCTTTCTCTTATGGATACACAGCTTGGTGACGTCTTCATCTGCCCTCACGTCCTCTGCCGTCCTCTGTTTAACGGCAGCCCCCGGATCAAAGTTAAACACCTGAGGAAAGGAGAGTCAGCTCTCTGTTACCTGGCCTGTCTTGGTGAAAGGAGAGTCAGCTCTCTGTTACCTGGCCTGTCTTGGTGAAAGGAGCGGCGTTTATCCACAAGGAAGTACATAAAGTAAACATCAGTAAAAAATGGAACGTCCGCTACTTGTCAGGTCATATCCTCCTCCATGCCTCCTGCTTCTCCAGAAGACTACTTCACATTTGCATATGAATACATATTGGCCTTGAATAGGAACGCAGTTCCCTGCCCGTCTCCGTTTCAATATAACGCAACACACAAAAAAATTATAAATTAAGACTGTATGCAGCAGAAAATATAGCCTACTATATGTTTATTTTTTAAATCTAACCTGCTATATGTGGGAAAACAACCTCTGTTTAATTGAATATCTAGGTTTAACAAAACTGTTCATTGCATCACTCAGGAGTAAACCTTAAGTAAAGGGTGGAGTAAATCTCCACCCTTAAAAAGGATACTTTGGGATATTGGAAATGAGGCCTGACACTTCCCCAGAGTCTGATAAACTTGTGGATACCAGTTTTATTTCTCTGCCTGCGGTTTGAATGAAGTTGCTTACTAGCGCAATTGCTAACTCTGCTAGCATGCTGACTCTGGGGAAGTAGATAAAGGGCCTTGTTGACAAAATCCCAAAGTATCCCTTCAAGCTTTGTGTGGTGTTTCTTTGGCAGCTACGCATTCAGAGAGTCAATTTAGGTTAGCTAAAGACTGAGACAGACAGGACAACCAAGATGGTTAGTGAACGTACCTTTGGGAGGATGAGTGGGCACTCCAGGCCACACTTGCAGGTCCCGTCTGTGAGCAGGTAGCTCTTCACCTGGTCTAGACAGGACAGCACCGAGCCACTGGGACTGGAGGTTACAAACCAAAACTAATGTTTAGAAGAAAAACATGAATCGTCCAATATACATGAGTGTCTCATAAGGAAATGTATCTGTTACTTTATCCCAACCTCTCTGAAAGAAACACACAGGTTGGATAGATGATACTAGCCACCAAGACTGTAGGTTACAAACCAAATAGAAGTGCATTATTGTGGTATCATTACAAAAAAAACAGAGCACTGCAATGGGTCTTACCTGATGTAGAGGACTCCATTAGTTGGATCCACCTTGCGATGCCAGCCAATAGGGACCTGGACAGGGGCTGTATGCCCCACCCCCTCTGAGACCCCTCCCTTACAGTCCTTTCCTCCATTCATTGTTCTTGTTGGTTTAGTACACAACACCTTAGAGCATATCACACATCAACCAGAGACTTCAGAGTACATGGCATCTTTGTCTTCCAATAAAGAGGACTTTGTAGTGCACTACAATTTCACTCTCAAAGTTTGCTGAAGTATGGGCTGGGGTCTGTGTGATGTGAGGCAAGCTCACTGTGAATCCTAACCTTTGAGACCCTTCATAGTTTTACTACTGAACACCAACGAGATTTCCATATTTTTCTCGGTCATTCAGAGCCATAGACACTGAATCAGATTGAGAGAGGCTGGGGCAACAGATGGAACCAGGAGTGGCTCATGAAGACATGCTAGGGGTTCCTTCTGGGGCAGGTTATTTGAGGGATTCCCATGGTTCCTGATTGGGACAAATAAAGAAAAGTATTAGAAAACATTGTTGTATGACATCAACCAACATTTACACAAAACTACATGTAACAACAAACTGAAAGGTTTGTGTATGTGCAGTTGTTGTAGCCTACATTCATGTTATGTCCAATTCAGACCTACCTACCATTATCTAACGGTGCAGATTTAACATCGGTTTGATACACTGAATAATTCCTTGCAGACAAGTTCTGTCAAAGATAAAGGAGTGGCACTCCAGGGGGTGTAAATGTATTTTCTAAAGACTAAGGATCTTACTATTGTTGTGTGGCCATGCATTGGCCTTGACTGTCAGAAGGCTCAGTGCTGTACTGTCACAGGCTACTAATCCAAGCCTTTGTGTGCTGACTCATAACTGCCCCTGTGTAGGGATGGAGGGAGTGGGAGAGCTAAAGAGGCAACACAAGCATCAGGTTCTATCTGGAGTCAAGGTATGGGCGGATGGGTGGAGAGGTGCCCAGGGTCACAACAAGCAGATGGGAAGAGAGAAGGCTCTGTATTATATGATGTAGCTATGATAGGGACCCGATGCATCTCTGCTTGGCACTCAGCATTAAGGAGATTGATTGAGGGTAAAGGCCCTGCTATAGACTAGCGTCTTGTTCAGAAGGTGTAAGTGTACATCAAGTTGCCTCACAATACAGAAACAGGAGATGAGCCGCTCCACTTGCACAAGCCAAGGTTACTTACTACTTATGATAGTTGATTATGTAAAACCTCTATTCACTGTCAAAGAACACCTAATCGTCTTTATGGAAATCATCATGCCAAAAACACTGAATATGGAGGTGTTACAGGGCTAATACATCTATGACAAATATCCTGTGTGAGGATTTGATTTGGTGAAAGATCTACTGACTGAACCTCTGGAATGTCATGGGGCTGACACATCAGACTGGGCCCATTTTGGGTTGCAGAAAAGCAACGACCCATTTATGACAGCAGGCATAATGGCATTGCACAGCTCTCTGTGAGTCAGGTGCTGCATTTCCACAATATATTTTGAGAAATGACAGCAGGTAGCTCACTAACTCTTATTAAACTGACAACCACACGAAGATGAGGAAGAAAGACACCTGTACAGCTGCGAAACTAGGCTATTCTTAATAATTGGCACGATCTATAATGGCAAGCTATTGCACCAAAGAAATCTGAAATGCCAAATCAAATGGCTTGTGGAAATGACTCGATCAATGCATCATATAGCATAACGTTACTGTACATAGAGCACTCCTTTTCGTCTGCAGAATCAAAAAGGTCTAGCTACTATAGATTATTACAAGTTAGCAAGCTACCCAGATAACGTTAGCTAGCTTTGGGGGACACAGAGTTTTTATCTAGCTAACGTTAGCTAGATAGTGACATAGTTGGCTACCTTGCCAACTGAACTACCTACATAGCTAGCTACTAAACTAGCATATCAGCTGATATCCAACGTTACTTAACCTAGCTAGCTAACGTTAGCTACAAAGAATCAACATGTTTACTGGTAGGTGGGTGATATCTAGTCACCTGATATTAGCTCACTAACAGTTAGCTAACTCTTCGGTCTAACGTTACAAAGTCTATATAAGACGGTTGTTTTAACGAAGAAAAACAACCACTAGCGGGCCTTATTTAGCCCACCGATAATGACTAGCTATCTAACGTTAGCTAGTAGACAGCTAGCCAAACATGATTTATCGATGGCAGGCTAGGTAACCAACTTAGCTAAGCTAGCTAACTAGCAGAATGCTAATGCTAGTAAGTAGCTAACGTTAACCGAAAAGCAATTGTAAATAAACATACCCTTGTAATCTAACACAAACTCCCAAAAATTAACATGCCTTTAACGATATTCCACTGTACGAAAAAAGTATATCCCGAATTGAAAGTCGAAGTTTAAAAAAATCGTAACTGGGGAGCGTTGAGCGTATTTTCCAATGTGAAACGTCTCCAGCTAGGGACGAGGCAGAGACAGGCCAGTGAAAGAATAGCTGAGCAGAGGGTTGCTTTGCAAAGACAGGAGCTTTTGAGATTCCAATCTTATAGCCTAAAAAAACGTTTTTCCATCTTTCAGAGTATCAAATGATTCCGTGAAAGTCGATGGTGGCTGAAATAGTATATTTCAACTCCCTCCAATTTGCTTCTGGCCCTTTAAAAATAAAAATAAAAAGCCTACCCATCAAATGTCTCGGCTGGTTCTCCCTGGGCTTGGGATAAAGATGGAGTGCTTTACTGCTCCTGCGCCTCAGAGAGATGAGGAGAGAGCTAGAGAGCACAGAGTTAGCGCAATTCGGAATCCTTGGGACGTCCTTACCCTAAACTCTAAACTCTAAACCTTTCCTTTTTTCTTTTCCTTTTTTGCCTTTGCCTTTTTTTTGCCTCCTTTGCCTTTTTTTGCCTCCTTTGCCTTTTTTGCCTCCTTTGCCTCCTTTGCCTTTTTAGCCTCCTTTGCCTTTTTAGCCTCCTTTGCCTTTTTAGCCTCCTTTGCCTTTTTTGCCTCCTTTGCCTCCTTTGCCCTTTTTGCCTCCTTTGCCTTTTTGCCTCCTTTGCCTTTTTAGCCTCCTTTGCCTTTTTTGCCTACTTTGCCTTTTTTGCCTCCTTTGCCCTTTTTGCCTCCTTTGCCCTTTTTTGCCTCCTTTGCCTTTGTCTTTTTAAATTGTAACTTTAAAAGGGTGACGTCAGAATTGGGATGTCCCAAGGATTCCATTTAGTATTTTCCCGAGAGCACAGTGGGGGGGGGAGATGTTTCTCTGACAGGACTAGAGCAAAGAGCAAAAACAAGAAACACATCGTGTTACACAATTATGGAATCCAACAGAAAAGTGTCTGTCCAGATATTAATTCAAATTAAATTACAAATCTGTCACGTTTCACTTCTGCTGATTCAATAAAAGGTAGTGGTGTAAAGTACTTAAGTAAAACAACGTTTTGGGGTGTATTTGTACTATACTATTGATATTTTTGGCAACTTTTACTCCACTATATTCCTAAAGAAAATAATGTAATTTTTACATTTTCCCTTACACCCAAAAGTACTTGTTACATTTTGAATGCTTAACACGACAGGAAACATGTCAAATTCACAGTTTTATCAAGAGAACATCCCAGGTCATCAATACTGCCACCAATCCGGCTGACTCACTAAACACAAAGGCTTCGTTTGTAAATTATGTCTGAATGTTGTAGTATTCCCTTAACTATCCGTAAATAATAAATAAAATACATTTGTGCCGTTTGGATTACCTAATAGAAGCAATTTGAAATTATTTATACTTTCACTTTGGATACTTAAGTATATTTAAAACCAAATATTTTTAGACTTTTACTCAAGTAGTATTTTACTGGGTAACTTTCACTTTTACTTGAGTCATTTTCTATGAAGGTATCTTCATTTTTACTCTAGTATGACAATTGGGTACTTATTCCACCACTGATAAAAGGCTCAACACATATGTGTCTGACCTGACATAGAATAAGTAAAGCTTCCAAGAGCAGACTACTACTTCTGGCTACCAAAAGGTCTGGACCATTCATTATGCATTCCCAGCACAAGTGCTAACTTGGTGGCGGTGGTAAGATAATCACTGTTGGAAGAGAACATCCCCTCCTTGATTAAGTACATTTGATATTAATTAGAAGGGAATCTTACATACTGGTATTATTAATTGAAATGTGTGTAGATTGTTTTGTGCAGTAATATAGCCTCCTATTGTAGGTCCAATAATTAGGTGACCCGGAAGTGGGTTGGAGTTGTGATTGTTAAATGAGAAATGTCTTCGCAAAGATTCCAATTTCGCGCTTAGACCACTGTCATCGGGAAAAAAGTAAATAGTTATTATTATTCACGTCACCAAACTTGTAAATATCACTCAGTCATATGTTTCATCTTACACTTGTATTTTTACAAGGCGAGTCAGCAGCTAACGTTAGTTCCTATAATAGAGAAATATATCGCTCTGTTTGCGCTGCATGCCATGTTGCTAGCTAGCTAGCTAACGTTACTGTAGTTAGCTTCAGCGCAAGTCTCTTGTGTTTTGTCCATTCTAGACTGTTGCCACCATGAGTAAACGAAAAGTGAAAGAAACACACATGCCAGTCGGCGAATGTATTTCTCAGGTTTGTATTCGTTTGTTTTATTGAATGTGTACATTGAGCAGGCAACGTAAAGGATCAATACATGAGTTGGTTGTTGTGACCTTGCTAGATCGAATCCCCGAGCTGCCAAGGTACACATCTGTCGTTCTTCCCCTGAACAAGGCAGTTAACCTACTGTTCCTAGGCCGTCATTGTAAATAAGAATTTGTACTTAACTGACTTGCCTAGTTAAACAAAGGTAAAACAATTTTTTTTAACCATACCCAGATAACACATTAAGGTATGATGTCCCATGGACAACATTATTCGCAAATACTTAATAATGACTCTTTTTAGTATGGATATATTTTTCAGGTTCAGATGATATTGAGGGAGAGATTCTGTCATCAGAGACTTCCTGAAAAGCCAGTGGGAATGGAATCACAACACAAGTAGGTTCCTTGGTGGTGCTGACCTGCTAACTAAGGTTGTATTAATTGACAAACGTGACATTCACTGGCTACTGTAGCAGATTGATTAATGTAAGGGTAATGGTATGAGTTGGGTCTATTTGCCATAACACATGACAAGTGTGTTTTATGAGGGGTACTCCACAGTGTCATGGCAATGTGTGTTTTATGAGGGGTACTCCACAGTGTCATGGCAATGTGCATTTTGTTGGGGGCTGAAAGTCTCAGCGTAATAAGCTTAACTGTTTAGATTTTCAATTTCACAAGGACCCAGCTGTTGTTTATTATTTGTCTCCAGCCCCACCTACACCTGTCAAGCCTGTCTCTGTGTGGCGGCCATCGGCCGCGTTTAAAACAACTGGGAACTCTGAGAAATACGAGGTCGGAGCTCTAGAAAGAGGCCTGAGTTCCCAAGTTGAATAACCGTTTAAATAGATTGTTCCCAGTCTAAGCTTGTTTTTTTCCCCCCAAAGTTCCCATTTGTTTTGAACACGCTGAAGTCGGAGAGTTCCCAGTTGTTTTGAACGTGGCAATTGGTCAGGTTGTATACTGAGCTGCAGAGAGTGGGGCATTGTGGGTAACGGTCCTTGTGTTGATGTTCCAGACACCTGCTGGAGCTGCTGAGGAGGACAGCTGTCCATGGAGAGAGTAATTCTGTACTCATCGTTGGACCCAGGGGATCTGGGAAAACAATGGTATGGGATTGCTACGAGGATAGCCTTGTCCCAGATCTGTTTGTGCTGTATAGCCAACTCCTATTGTCGTCATGCATGTTGACTTTCTTCTGTTTTCTCCAGCTCCTGAACTGTGTCTTGAGAGAGTTGCTGGAGGTGAAGGATGTCAATAAGAATGTGTTACCTGTCCACCTGAATGGTTGGTAGTAGGATGTCTGTTTGTTTCTGTGTCTGTTGATTCTCTGTCTGTTTCTGCACTCTGTTAATTCTCTCCCCAACTCTTCTTTACTGTCTCTCTAGGTCTTTTACAGACTGATGATAGAATAGCGCTCAAAGAAATCACACGCCAGCTCAATCTGGAGAATGTTGTTGGAGACAAAGTGTTTGTAAGTGTTTACAGAAGTTATGCTGTATGTTTTGTCCCTTTGCAATGTTTTTGCTTGCTGTTAATGTTATTGTTATTTTCAGGGTAGTTTTGCAGAAAACCTGGCCTTCCTTCTTGAGGCGTTAAAGAAAGGTAATCATTTCTGCACATTGCCCTCGCTATAATTTTGAAGAATCCTCCCTCTTTATGCTGACAGTATGTCTCTACAGTGTACTGTTCTCTCTTTGTCCCAGGTGATCGTAGCAGCAGTCGTCCTGTCCTCTTCATTCTGGATGAGTTTGACCTGTTTGCCCACCATAAGAACCAGACTCTGCTCTACAACCTCCTGGATGTCTCCCAGTCTGCCCAGGCTCCCGTAGCTGTGATCGGCCTCACCTGCAGACTGGTAGGGTCTCTCCTACCTCAGTTGTGTACTATCTAGCTTTTAGACCTCTCCAGTGATGAACTAGTTTTAGCTTCAAAAGGATAGGTTTCAATCTAATTATATTCTACTCTACTCACAGGTGGTACCTTAATTGGGGAGGACGGGCTCTAAGTAATGGCTGGAACAGAATAAATTGAATAGTATCGAACACATGGTTTGCAGGCGTTTGATACCATTCTGTTTCCTCCATTCCAGGCATTATGAGCCATCCTCCCCTCAGCAGTCTCCTGTGACTTTACTCTACCTTCTTCTCTGGTGATCACAACTGGTCTCATCTCTACTTGCTGCAGGATGTCCTGGAGCTGCTAGAGAAGAGGGTCAAGTCCAGGTTCAGCCACAGACAGATCCACCTGCTCAGCTCCCTGAGCTTCATACAGTACCTGGACAATGTCCGCTCACAGCTCAGCCTGCCACAAGACTTCCCCGACACCAAGTTCTATGACGAGTGGAATGACAGCATCAAGGTGAGGCCAGTCCAGGACTGCAAACTTATTATTATATATATATATATATATATTTTTTTTTTTAACAGTACTAGATTTGTGCTGTAGTTGGCTTTATCTGAAAGGCATTTTTCTTCTTACCCACAATGCTCTCTGACTTTCTTTCAGACGCTATGTGAAGACCAATCAGTGGTGGACGTCTTACAAAGACATTATAACTCCAGCAAGGACTTCCGTTCCCTGCACTTGTTACTGGTAAGAGTTTGTATCTGTAGTATAAAAGCAAAGAGTGGGGAAAAAAAACCTCTAAATATTGCTGTGTGTGTGTGGACCCCTCTCTGCAGATGTTGGCTCTGAGCCGAGTGAGCGCATCTAAACCTGCCATCAAGCCCACTGATCTTCTGGAGGCCAGTAGAGTCTGTATGGTGGACTCTAAAGCAAACATACTTCATGGTAATTTAAAGCCTAAAGCCATTAGGGGTAGAGGTCATTATTAGAGGATTTCTTTGATGGACACATGACCATTTGATGAAACATTGATAATCTGGCCTGCATTTTGCTTTGTTGATCTTTCCAGGCCTGTCCATTCTTGAACTGTGCCTGATAATTGCCATGAAACACTTGAATGACATCTATGAAGGAGAGCCGTTTAACTTCCAGATGGTTCACAATGGTAAGGATCAACAGTTAGTAAGAGCTGGTGTGTAATAGTTGGGAATGACATACGTTTGTGTTATTAAATATTTTATTTTTTTGTCAGAGTTCAAGAAATTCCTGCAGAGGAAATCCCATTCTATACATAACTTTGACAAGCCAGTCGTCATGAAGGTGGGTCTGCATGACATCATGGTCTCAGTAGAATGACATCAGACCCTTCCAATAGTATATTTCATAAAAATCCTATAATGTTTTTGTAGATCGTTCTCAAGGTAAGTTTATTTCACAATGAAGAAGGGTGGATATGTGCTGAATTTGGATGTATACTGAACAAAAATATAAACGCAACATGTAAAGGGTTCTCGGGTCATGTTTCATGAGCTGAAATAAAAGATCCCAGAAATGTTCCATAAGCACATAAAGCTTATTTCTGTTATTTTGTGCACAAATTTGTTTACATCCCTGTTAGTGAGCATTTCTCCTTTGCCAAGATAATCCATCCACCTGACAGGTGTGGCATATCAAGAAGCTTGAATAAACAGCATAATCATTACATAGGTGCACCTTCTGCTGGGGACAATAAAAGTCCACTCTAAAAATGTGCAGTTTTGTCACACAACACAATGCCACAGATGTCTCAAGTTTTGAGGGAGTATACAATTGGCATGCTGCCTGCAGGAATGTTGCCAGAGAATTGGATGTTAATTTCTCTACCATAAGCCACCTCCAACGGCGTTTTTGAGAATTTTGCAGTACGGCCTCACAACCGCAGACCACGTGTAACCACACCAGCCCAGGACCTCCACATCCGGCTTCTTAACCTGCAGGATCGTATGAGACCAGCTACCCGGATAGCTGATGAAACAGGATTATTTCTGTCTCTAATAAAGCCCTTTTGTGGGGAAAAACTCATTTGGATTGGCTGGGCCTATGCCCACCCCTTGATGTGCCCCTGCCCAGTCATGTGAAATCCATAGATTACGGCCTAATTTATTTATTTAAATTGCCTGATTTCCTTGAACTGTAACTTAGTAAAATTGTTGCATTTTTATTTTTGTTCAGTATGTAATGCAGTTGTTTGTCCCTTCTCTGTAATACCCCTGACTATAAAGTTTATTGTATACATTACAGTCTTAGCCACATGTATGCCATATTTGATACTCAAGATTTACTCAACCCAACAACACTCTGTTCCAGGCGTTTGAACACCTGCAGCAGTTGGAGCTGATTAAGTCTATGGACAGCTCCACAGCAAAGATCCAGAAGGAGTACCAGCTGATGAAACTTTTGTTGGACCACAGCCAGATCATGGAGGCCCTGCAGAAATACCCACAATGCCCCACAGATGTTAAACAGTGGGCCATGTCTGCTTTTGGTTAAAGGTACATATTCTTCTATATTGCGTCCAGTGGGGCAGTTATGAAAGATATGGGACTGTGGCCTGGACCCTGTCCTCAGGGATAGACAAGGAATGACCTAACAAATGTTTCTGCCATGTGTTCATTCCTTGTGTGTAAATGTAAATATTTGGCTGTACTTATTGAATAAAGTCATGCAATTTTTTGGGTCATCAGTGAACCAGTTCTTGAAACCTAAGAAGTATTCAATGCTAAATGCCACCATCTAGTGGTCTGTTTTGGAACTGACATTACAGGGGACAAATCCATTCACATTGAGCAATCATGCTTTATGTCAGGGGGAATAGCATACACTTTCTCTGTACAATATTTAACCAGGCATCTGAAATTAATGCAAAGATAAACGCATAATCGTCAATGTCACTCAGAAAATAAGAAAATGTAATACTCCTGAACAGTAGTATGTCAGTTTTAATCCACCTCTACGCAGACGACACCATTCTGTATACTTCCGGCCCTTCTTTGGACACTGTGTTAACAACCCTCCAGGCAAGCTTCAATGCCATACAACTCTCCTTCCGTGGCCTCCAATTGCTCTTAAATACAAGTAAAACTAAATGCATGCTCTTCAACCGATCGCTACCTGCACCTACCCGCCTGTCCAACATCACTACTCTGGACGGCTCTGACTTAGAATACGTGGACAACTACAAATACTTAGGTGTCTGGTTAGACTGTAAACTCTCCTTCCAGACCCATATCAAACATCTCCAATCCAAAGTTAAATCTAGAATTGGCTTCCTATTTCGCAACAAAGCATCCTTCACTCATGCTGCCAAACATACCCTTGTAAAACTGACCATCCTACCAATCCTCGACTTTGGCGATGTCATTTACAAAATAGCCTCCAATACCCTACTCAACAAATTGGATGCAGTCTATCACAGTGCAATCCGTTTTATCACCAAAGCCCCATATACTACCCACCATTGCGACCTGTACGCTCTCGTTGGCTGGCCCTCGCTTCATACTCGTCGCCAAACCCACTGGCTCCATGTCATCTACAAGACCCTGCTAGGTAAAGTCCCCCCTTATCTCAGCTCGCTGGTCACCATAGCATCTCCCACCTGTAGCACACGCTCCAGCAGGTATATCTCTCTAGTCACCCCCAAAACCAATTCTTTCTTTGGCCGCCTCTCCTTCCAGTTCTCTGCTGCCAATGACTGGAACGAACTACAAAAATCTCTGAAACTGGAAACACTTATCTCCCTCACTAGCTTTAAGCACCAACTGTCAGAGCAGCTCACAGATTACTGCACCTGTACATAGCCCACCTATAATTTAGCCCAAACAACTACCTCTTTCCCAACTGTATTTAATTTTAATTAATTAATTAATTTTGCTCCTTTGCACCCCATTATTTTTTTATTTCTACTTTGCACATTCTTCCATTGCAAAACTACCATTCCAGTATTTTACTTGCTATATTGTATTTACTTTGCCATCATGGCCTTTTTTGCCTTTACCTCCCTTCTCACCTCATTTGCTCACATTGTATATAGACTTGTTTATACTGCATTATTGACTGTATGTTTGTTTTTACTCCATGTGTAACTCTGTGTCGTTTTATCTGTCGAACTGCTTTGCTTTATCTTGGCCAGGTCGCAATTGTAAATGAGAACTTGTTCTCAACTTGCCTACCTGGTTAAATAAAGGTAAATAAATAATAAATAATAAGGTTTTGCATTAAATGTGTTTACCATGCTAGAGACACAGCACTTTTACAGGTTCTGGGGTCTGGAAGACCTGCATCTCTTCATTGATGCTGGTGTCCCCAGCAGCGTACTGCACAGCGTTCTGCACCTTTCCCTCTGTCAGGGAGCAGGACACTTCAGCTAACTGTAGAATCCACCCAGACATCACTACCACTGAGGGACTAGCTCAAAAGATAAGGTGTGTGTATTGGGCTGATGAAGGGCTGTCATTCAACAGTCAGTACCTTTTCTAATGAATATGACGTGGTAGTTTATCCATCTACAGCTACCACTCAGTCAACCACAATCCTCAAGAACATGGCTCCCCTCTGTGGAAACAGTGGATGCCCGGTCAGCGGAGGTACTGCCCCCCTCCATGAGGCGTGAGGGGCTGGTCTCAGACATATGAAAAGTTCTTGTTTAGGAGGTCCAGCCGCCGTACTGCGTTCGTACACTTTAACAACAGCACGACCAGAGAGAATGAGACATTTGAACCGTGAGAGAGAGGTCAAATATACAGCGAGTACTGTAGATGTTTAGTACATGACGGAGGAACTCTTGAAACTGTGAACTGTAGCTAGCCCACTGGAAGCTAGCAAGGTCAAACGTGACATGATGTAGGTCAGGGCCCAGGGGTCATAGTGCAGGAAGATGTTTGGAGGTGGGTGTATATTTACAAAAGTGTCCTAGTGAAACAGTGCCGTTGCATAGAGATTTACGTATGATTATCGGAAATTATGCTGGAGTAATTAAACATTCCACCAATAAACCTTTGAGCAAAACGAACGGCTCTTTTTGGTGATTTACATACAGCTACAAACTTTTTTTTTTTCAAAACAACTTACCTGTAAATAAATTACTAAATAATTATCTAAAGAGGGTGAATTCTCACTGCAGAAACAATCAATAGTGGGGAGAGCGCGTCATTCTGGTCCATCCTAAAATGTGCAGTGCGTTTAAAAGAACTGAATAATTTATCCAGGTAAAAATGCATTTGAACACGCATTTCACGATCTGACATAATGGTAGCCTACTTTTGTGATTTACCTAGGAGATTTGCACGTTTTCCTTGGTTCTAGATATATTTAAACATTTTGAACGGGGAGCCAAATGCGCCAGCTCTTTTACCTGAACGGAGCCAAATGAGCCGACTCTTTTACCTGAACGGAGCCAAATGAGCCGACTCTTTTACCTGAACGGAGCCAAATGAGCCGACTCTTTTACCTGAACGGAGCAAAATGAGCCGACTCTTTTACCTGAACGGAGCCAAATGAGCCGGCTCTGATCACCGAAAAGACTCGGAATCCCATCACTAGTGGCAAGTGCACTAAACTCATCTCAAAACAAACCTCAGAGGAATTAAAAATGACTCAATTCATAGACACAAAGATGTGGGCTTTGTGCAAGAAAGGAAAGGTATTTATATCATATTTTTGACTATCACTATAGTAAAACAAAAATATTGAGCTCGCAGATTAGCTTCCATGAAGCTGCACGTTTGCTAGCTACGCTGGCTACTGTAATTAGCAAACAAGAGCTAACCAGACACGAATACACAGGTACTTACATGACGATGAAGTTACTACTTATTCACAAGTAAATTCTCTCTTTGTAACAACCATCTCAGCAAACAAAGTTGAAGAGTCACTGTCAGCTAGACTTGTAGGTCGAGTAATGTTGGATTAGGTTACTATTTCGGTCTGGTCAGGAGCGAGTCCGTTATTTGTCGTGTGAAGAGATAATTTACCTGAAAGTTCTGTCCGTCCTTGTCCTGACATTTACATTGTAATTTTCAGATTTGTCCACTAGATGCCAGACCTGCAATAACTATTTCAGAGCTAGCAAAGATGGTCTGCTTCTAGTGAACTGTATGCATACAGGGACTCTTAAATGACCACCTAATATTACAGCTATGACTACAGCATACCACCTAATATTACAGCTATGACTACTGCATACCACCTAATATTACAGCTATGACTACTGCATACCACCTAATATTACAGCTATGACTACTGCATACCACCTAATATTACAGCTATGACTACAGCATACCACCTAATATTACAGCTATGACTACTGCATACCACCTAATATTACAGCTATGACTACTGCATACCACCTAATATTACAGCTATGACTACTGCATACCACCTAATATTACAGCTATGACTACTGCATACCACCTAATATTACAGCTATGACTACTGCATACCACCTAATATTACAGCTATGACTACAGCATACCACCTAATATTACAGCTATGACTACTGCATACCACCTAATATTACAGCTATGACTACAGCATACCACCTAATATTACAGCTATGACTACTGCATACCACCTAATATTACAGCTATGACTACTGCATACCACCTAATATTACAGCTATGACTACTGCATACCACCTAATATTACAGCTATGACTACAGCATACCACCTAATATTACAGCTATGACTACTGCATACCACCTAATATTACAGCTATGACTACTGCATACCACCTAATATTACAGCTATGACTACTGCATACCACCTAATATTACAGCTATGACTACTGCATACCACCTAATATTACAGCTATGACTACTGCATACCACCTAATATTACAGCTATGACTACTGCATACCACCTAAAATTACAGATATGACTACAGCATACCACCTAATATTACAGCTATGACTACTGCATACCACCTAATATTACAGCTATGACTACTGCATACCGCCTAATATTACAGCTATGACTACTGCATACCACCTAAAATTACAGATATGACTACAGCATACCACCTAATATTACAGATATGATAGTCTCAGGAAATCCCAGACCTCAGGCAACAGCACGAGGAGCATTGTTCACATTGTGAAGGCACCCTTTGTGCCGAGGGAGACGACAGATATGACTACTGCATACACATACACTACCGTTCAAACGTTTGAGGTCACTTAGAAATGTCCTTGTTTTTGAAAGAAAAGCACATTTTTTGTCCATTAAAATAATACAAAATTGATCAGAAATACAGTGTAGACACTGTTAATGTTATAAATGACTATAGCAGGAAACGGCTGATTTTTTAAAATGGAATATCTACATAGGCGTACAGAGGCCCATTATCAGCAACCATCACTCCTGTGATCCAATGGCACGTTGTGTTAGCTAATCCAAGTTTATCATTTTAAAAGGCTAACTGAACATTAGGCTAAGAAAACCCTTTTGCAATTATGTTAGCACAGCTGAAAACGGTTGACTGATTAAAGAAGCAATAAAACTGGCCTTCTTTAAACTAGTTGAGTATCTGGAGCATCAGCATTTGTGGGTTCGATTACAGGCTCAAAATAGATAGAAACAAAGACCTTTCTTCTGAAACTCGTCAGTCTATTCATGTTCTGAGAAATGAAGGCTATTCCATGCGAAAAATTGCCAAGAAACTGAAGATCTCGTACAACGCTGTGTACTACTCCCTTCACAGAACAGCGCAAACTGGCCCTAACCAGAAAATAAAGAGTGGTAGGCCCCGGTGCACAACTGAGCAAGAGGACAAGTACATTAGAGTGTCTAGTTTGAGAAACAGATGCCTCACAAGTCCTCAACTGGCAGCATAATTACATAGTACAAAACACCAGTCTCAACGTCAACAGTGAAGAGGCGGCTCAGGGATGCTGGCCTTAATGAACAATGTCTGCACTGTATTTCTGATCAATTTGATGTTATTTTAATGGACAAAAAAATTGCTTTTCTTTCAAAAACAAGGACATTTCTAAGTGCCCCAAACTTTTGAACAGTAGTGTATTTGCCTGGCACATTGGCAAAAAATAAGCCACACCTTGCAAAAATCAAGTAAAGCTGTAACAAAACATTTATGCACATGACTGGCTGTTGATTTTCTGTTCTAGGTTGACAGCCGAGATGGCCTGGTCCAAATCAGAAAAAGAGACTTGGAGAGATTGACTACAGAGGTCATGCAGCTCCGAGAGTTCTTACCCAAAGTAGTGAATGGAGACCTGATTGAGATGCTGCAGAAAGCCCGTGCTGCAGAGACAAGTAAGCTGCCCTTGAAATGGCTCTACGCGGATGTTATCATACAAGTGGGCTGATAATGAATAACATGAATGTTTTATATTGGAAAATAGCCTAAACAGTGAAAGGCAAAATTGTGTGTGTGTGTGTAGTGAAGGAGCGCCTTGGTCAGGAGCAGGAGCAACTGAGACAGGAGTGTCTGCACCTCCGCTCTCGCCTGGACGCAGCGCAGAGCGAGTGTCAGAAAGAGAGAGAGGTGAGAGATGGAGGGATATTAAAGAGAGAGGTGAGAGATGGAGGGATATTAGAGAGAGAGAGGTGAGAGATGGAGGGATATTAAAGAGAGAGAGGTGAGAGATGGAGGGATATTAAAGAGAGAGAGGTAACCTGTTCCCTAAGTAACATTGTGTGTGTCTTAAGGCCTCACTTGTAGACCCAGAGAAGATGGTTCCTGGGACAAGTATGTGTGTGTGCGTGTAAGTGTGTGTGTGTATGCGTGTAAGTGTGTGTGTGTATGCGTGTAAGTGTCTGAGTGTAAGTGTGTGTGTCTGAGTGTAAGTATGTGTGTCTGAGTGTAAGTGTGTGTGTGTCTGAGTGGAAGTGTGTGTGTGTCTGAGTGGAAGTGTGTGTGTGTCTGAGTGGAAGTGTGTGTGTGTGTCTGAGTGGAAGTGTGTGTGTGTGTGTGTGTGTGTGTGTATGAGTGTAAGTGTGTGTGTGTCTGAGTGGAAGTGTGTGTGTGTATGAGTGGAAGTGTGTGTGTCATCATGTTAACCTGTCTGCTGCATGCCCCTGCAGGAGAAGCTGGTTCTGAGGGAGCAGCTATGGGAGAGTCGGGAGCAGCTGCAGCAGCAGGCTGAGTTCTGTACTGGGCTGGGGGCTGCCTCCTGCACCCTGCTGTGGAGCACCTCCAGTAAGGAGGAGGCAGTCAAAGACATCCTGGCCGATGTGAGAGGCATTCATCCACAGACCTTACAAAAACCTTTCACCCAATTCCAAACCAACCCCTAGCCGCTTACACACCTGTGGAGATCTGAGAGGACTGGATAGCTATACCATCATGACAGTAGCTTTATGACACCTGTGGAGATCTGAGAGGACTGGATAGCTATAACATCATGACAGTAGCTTTATTACACCTGTGGAGATCGGAGAGGACTGGATAGCTATACCATGATGACAGTAGCTTTATCACACCTGTGGAGATCTGAGAGGACTGGATAGCTATACCATGATGACAGTAGCTTTATTACACCTGTGGAGATCTGAGAGGACTGAGCTATAACATGATGACAGTAGCTTCATCACACCTGTGGAGATCTGAGAGGACTGAGCTATAACATGATGACAGTAGCTTCATCACACCTGTGGAGATCTGAGAGGACTGAGCTATAACATGATGACAGTAGCTTTATCACACCTGTGGAGATCTGAGAGGACTGAGCTATAACATGATGACAGTAGCTTCATCACACCTGTGGAGATCTGAGAGGACTGGATAGCTATAACATGATGACAGTAGCTTTATCACACCTGTGGAGATCTGAGAGGACTGGATAGCTATAACATGATGACAGTAGCTTTATCACACCTGTGGAGATCTGAGAGGACTGGATAGCTATAACATGATGACAGTAGCTTTATCACACCTGTGGAGATCTGAGAGGACTGCGCTATAACATGATGACAGTAGCTTCATCACACTCTTTAATAGACTTGGTGGAGTTTCACTGTATTGCACCGACAGAGAAGTACAGATGGCCTAGGGGTCAATTTACATAGATTACATAGATTTTTCTATTTTTCTTTCATTTGTGTTATAGACTGTACGTTTGTTTAACTCTGTGTTGTTGTTTGTGTCACACTGCTTTGCTTTATCTTGGCCAGGTCGCAGTTGTAAATGAGAACTTGCTCTAAACTGGCCTACCTGATTAAATAAAGATTCAGGGGTCAGCACTCATCTAAACCTATTCCTCTGCCTCTGATGCTTTCCACTCCAGTCCTGGTCCTGGTTGTCTTTGACTCCAGTCCTGGTCCTGGTTGTCTTTAAACTCTAGTCCATGTCCTGGTTCTCTTTAAACTCCAGTCCATGTTCTGGTTCTCTTTAAACTCCAGTCCATGTCCTGGTTCTCTTTGAACTCTAGTCCATGTCCTGGTTCTCTTTAAACTCTAGTCCATGTCCTGGTTCTCTTTAAACTCCAGTCCATGTCCTGGTTCTCTTTAAACTCTAGTCCATGTCCTGGTTCTCTTTAAACTACAGTCCATGTTCTGGTTCTCTTTGAACTCAAGTCCATGTCCTGGTTCTCTTTAAACTCTAGTCCATGTCCTGGTTCTCTTTAAACTCTAGTCCATGTCCTGGTTCTCTTTAAACTCTAGTCCATGTCCTGGTTCTCTTTAAACTCTAGTCCATGTCTTGGTTCTCTTTGAACTACAGTCCATGTCCTGGTTCTCTTTGTCTTTATCCTCTTCCATCACCCTCCTTGTTCCCCTCCTTAATTCCTCCCCTTTCCCTCTGGCCACCTCTGACCCTGCCTCATTACTCTAATTGTAGGGTAAGCTACAGTCATTCCTGAGCGTGGCGGGCCAGACCCTGGAGAGCTTTGTCAAGTCTCTGGATGGGGAGGCCAAGGCCGAGCAGCAAGACTCCAACTCCCATGAGCAGCAGTTTGTTCTGGCGCTGGCCGGAGTCGTCACCAGTGAGTGTGCGGCTATGTCACCATGGCATGCCATCCAAACTGTCTATTGAATGTATTTTGATAACCACAGTTTATAATTACACCATCTCACTGTGAGTTATTCCAGTCTATGCTGTGTTATATAACATATCTTGCATCATATAATTAAGCAATAAAGCATGAGGGGGCGTGGTATATGGCTAATATACCACAGCTAAGGGCTGTTCTTACGAGTGCCTGAATACAGCCCTTAGCCTTGGCATATTGGCCATATACCAC